>NW_026885916.1:0-7176 GCF_032173495.1 Musca vetustissima
TAGAAGAATTAAATTTAATTGTCCAAAAAATGAAAATTAAATGAAATCGAATACAAATATATGTTTGAAAGCTAAATCCAAATCGATTTTAACAAAACTTAACACACGTCTTTTCAGTCTCACTTCAGTTTATTACTCCAAATTCCGTCTGAATCGGACAAACATTGGTAGTTTAGTGCATCATTTAAATAAAATCAGAAGGACATATATATGGGAGCTATATATAAATCTGAAACGATTTTGAACTCAACACATGTCATTGTAGACCCAATTCAATACTCTGTGCAAAATGTTGTCCCAATCGGACAAATCTTGGAAATTTCGTTCACCACGTACATTAAATCGGACGAAAATATATATATATATATATATATATTATATAGGTATATCCAAATCTGAACTGATTTTCTCCAATGTCAATATATATATATATATATATATATATATATATTATATAGGTATATCCAAATCTGAACTGATTTTCTCCAATGTCAATGTGGTTCGTGGCATGCATATTCTCAAAAGGAGTCATTGGTCTATCTCGTTTTCTTTTGCCTGTAACAAATATATGTATAAGGACATAAAACGTGGTGAAGGGTATATGAATATATCAGCGGAGCCGAAATTGTTATATTCTTCACCCTGTTATTAACCCTTTGTGGCCCGAATTTTTACCCGCGCCAATAGAAATATTTTATGTGCACAGATTTAATGTAACTATGCTAAATAGGATATGAGCAAAATTTGACGTCGCTACATCCTTGCATTCGGGAGATACAGTACCTTCTTTCCGAAAAATAAACGTCCATTATCCACAAAAGCAAATGCAATATCGACGAAAAATTCACTTATAATTATTCTTTATGTCCTTTTTTACAAGACTCAAAAACAATTTACAGGGTACAATTCTTACGTTTCAAATACGAAGCGATTTAAATATTTTGGACTGTACACATAATTTGGTACTGTATATATTTTTGCACTCATCTATATATTGAAAAGCGTATAACTTTACAAAAATTTTTAATTTTTTGGATTTTTCTTTTCTATATGAAAAGATTATGTCGTCCATAATCAGCTCTTAAAATATGTAAAAATATATATTTATTTTCCGCGTATTAAATATAAGCTCTAGAACATTTTGTTGCCTGTGGTCAACATTGGGCCATAAAGGGTTAAGCTCGATTTTAAACATTGCGAGCTCCATCGTGATTTTCATAGATGAACGTCGCAATGCTATGTTAAAATTTGGAACTGATTACGGTATTAGGTTTAGAGTTATCGTGCCCGCTTTTTGCAAAAATACTGTTTCAGGAAAAGCGCGTTCAACGTTTGACAAGAACTCTTGATGCACACAATAAATCGGCTATATATTCAAGAGTTGCCGAGATGTTCACTTGAAATTGAATAAAAGAAACAAATACGTACCCCCTACCAAGTGTAGTGCACTCAAAATTCCTTAAATCGGACGGGACTTTTATATGGGGATTATGGCATTACATTATGTGGTAGTTAATGCTCTGAATACATAATTTCCAAATTAAAAAAATTCAGCTTGGACATCTAGGGAAGGAACTTCAACATTTCAAAAATTAAACGGGGCATTTGTATACCCCTCACCACACTGTGGTACAGAGTATTATGTCTTTGTGCATATGTTTGTAACATACAAAAGGAAACGAGGTATACCCATGGTTCCTTTTGAGAATATGGATGGAATCACTTTCTGAGTAGATTTTCTGTCTGTCTGTTGGTGTTAAGTTGAAAAAAGTACGGGTCGCATTATGATCCAAATGATCTACTTTGTGGAGAGTTTCGCTGAAATCGGTTCAGATTTAGATTTAGCTACCATATATAGTTTCGTTGGATTTTGCACAACATACAGAAGTTTGTTTAACCTGCTATAGCTCCCATATATAGTTTCATCCGATTTAAATTTAATGGTGCACCAACGGCCCATAATAAAGCCGATTAACACACAATTTTGCACAACGTACTGATGTTAGTATAGCCTATATATATTCGACAGACTTTATGTTAATTGGGCTCCAAAGAATCAATTGGTGTTCGATTGCGATTTGCTTTAAGGGGACCCCACCATTCTCGGTTTCAAAAAATTTAATTTTGTATTTTGATTTAATTCAAACCTACAGTAATCCCTATAAATTTTCAAGGAAAAATCTCAACAATTTTTGAAGATATAGCCGATTTATTGCATTAGCAGCAAGTGGCAGCTTCTCAATCTTCAAATGCGTTTTTCTACAAACAGCGCTTTTGCAAATGGCGGGCACGACAATTCAAAAACTAATAACCCAATCGATTTCGAATTTTGGGACGTTTCTCTGTGAGTGTATAGCTATCGTATGAACTAGGATAAAGCCAATCGGTGAAGATCTCCCTTATTTTTGAACTTAGTTTGTGGTCAAAAATAAAGGATTTTCCAAAAAAAATTTCCAAAGTTCCGCCATTTTGTTAATTGTTGTGCGATGTCAATAATCCTAGTTCATACGAAAGGGAGACATGTACTTTTTCTAACGCCGTTGGAATTTTCGGATTCCGATGTCCGCCATCAAAAATAAGGACTTTTCTTTAATCACAAAAAAACAACACAAATTTTTTGTAAATTATTTTTGTTCCTTTTTAAATCTTCAAATATATATGTACAGTGAGTGTAACAAGTATTTTGCCTCAATAAAAATTTGAAAAAATTCCAATATATGCGCCTAAAGCCAGCAAACTAAAGATGTAAAATGAATTATGTATGATGGAGTATGTTTGTGGGCATATTTAGATCGTATTTCTGCAAGAATCACAGCGTAAGACCTATTGATCTCGAAGATATCGGCCGAAATATATAACAATCCAAAAATGTTTATCACAAAAAAGTATTTTGCTTTTTATTATTTTTTTTAGAAAAAATTGTAACATAGAACACGTTTGGTCTTTTTATAGTTACCATTGCGGGTAACGACATACTATAAGTGATTTGGCAACGATTCCAATAAACCACGGCATTTTTTCGCGAGTATTTTCTCACATTTACGTTCAATACATGCAATATTTCATTTAATATTTCGTAATTTCTCGTCCAAAATTTAAAAATCAGAGTATTAAATATAGTCGTCGCGGCTTCAAAACATCCCAAATATGTTAAGAATAATAAAAAGGAGGTTTTACAAAATATATCGCGAGGACAGGACCTTAAAAACTATTAAAACCAAAATCCGACAAACAAATTATTTAAAAAATATCGCGAAACCCCATTTTTCTAACTTCGAAAACTTTATGGTTCATTATTACTGATCTAGGAACCAAAATATACTATGAAAATAGCAATAAGGAGGTCAGATTCAAAAATATGGACGGTTTTCTGGCAATAGAAATACATCTTATTTCGAAACTAAATAGATCGAACCGTTTATTCCCTACTGCATTTTATTCGCAACTGATGGTGTTAATCGGAGATAAAATATAGAATGCGTATTCGCCACCAGCAACCACAGCTTTTCAAAAGACAATAGGATTTGACGAATAATGATGTTTTCTCCCAACTTCATGTATTGTTTTTTATTGCTATTGCTTTAGAACTGTTCATATCTTTGAATCTGACCTCCTTATTGGTATTTCCATTGCATATATTGGTTCCTATATCAATATTACTGGACCAAACGTGTTTTATGTAATATTTTTTCTAAAATAATATTAAAAAGCAAAATACTTTTTTGTGATAAACATTTTTGGGTTGTTATAGATTTCGGCCGATATCTTCGAGACCAATAGGTCTATCGCAATGATTCTTGCAGAAATACGATCTAAATATGTCCACAAACATATTCTTTCACACATAATTCATTTTACATCTTTAGTTTGCTGGCTTTAGGCGTATATATTGGAATTTTTTCAAATTTTTATTGAGGCAAAATACTTATTACACTCACTGTATGTGCAAAGTTACAAACCTTAACAAGCTTGGTATTCATTTACCAGCCCATTTAAAATCTTAAAAATAAAAACACGGGAATGGGGGGGGGTCCCTTAAATCAATTTACATAATTTTGTCCCATTGCAAACAAACGACTCTTATATGTTCATATGAAAAATTTCGCATAGATTGCAGAATGATTTAAGTCGGTTCACAGTTAGATAAAGATCACATATTTTATTTTATCCAATTCCATGTTAATGGAGTTCATGAATATACTCAATGTGGTGAAGGGTATCATAAAGTCGGCTCCGTGCGATTTTACTACTTTCCTTTTTGCTTATTTCTTACATTATCCTATATTAAATAATTTCTGAAAAGTTTTTTTCACTAGAATCCGATATCTGAAATGATAGTATCTTTTATGAAAAAAACTAATAATAGTGAATTTAGGGCTGGGCCCTTTATGTAATGGATTTATTAAAACTCGGACCTATATAGACAAATTTTCGCAAACATAATTTTTGCCCTCAGATATTACGAAAAGCTAAAAATCTTTCAAAATACTGTCAAAGGCGCTACCCTGAAATGGGAGCTATGTCAAATCATAAACCTATATTAATTATTTTATGCATTATATGAATCTCAGCCTTCCAGAACTCTTCATACCTAATTATAAATCCATGGGTGGTGTAATAAAATCCTTTAAAATACCGATGTTGACAATACCCTAAACAGGTGAACAATATTGATAATTTTTAGTAGGAAAAACTCGGACTACAAAATTGACTTGTCCGAATATTTGGGGGTACCGTTATATGGAAGATATTCCAAAATATGGCCTATATAAATAATTTTTAGTAACATTTTCTACACAGTGAGAAATATAAATATTATATTATAATATATCATTATAATATAATATCATTATATTATAATATATCATTATAATATAATATCATTATATTATAATGAGTAATTACTACATAGTCCACAATTACGAATCGTTCGTCATAACATTTTATAGGCCACCTAAAATTTTTGATTCTTTAAAATCTGAAAGTTTATGATGGTAGAAGAAAACCCCTAGCCGGTTTTGAGGTCTTTTTGCTTTTTATGTACCATAAAATATCAACAGGTTGCGGCGAGAGCGATTCTCAACACTTAAACATGATTTTCTCGAGTGTTTTTACAATTGGTTGTCACGAGAACTCAAAATCTATTAATTCAATCGGTTCCACATCATAATAAGTTATTCTAGACATACAGATCTATCGGCTGAACCAGTATATCAAAAATCAAAATGGCGTATATCTTCCTTATATTCTAGCATGGTTTGCTAGGTCCACCGCTTTGTTAATTTTTGAGAGAAATTAATACTCCTAATTCATATTAGAACCAGACATGTATTCTTTCTAACACCGTTGGACTTTAAGGTATCATAAGTTCCAGTTATCGGAAAATTAATATTCTTTAATTGCAAAACCAACAATAACACAAAACAAAAAGTTGTGTTTGCATTATCTTCTCGTCGAAATTTGAAGTCGTGTATGGTGGGGAGGATTGGTCCGAAAGGATTGGGTTGATATAGAAAACTACCTCCATTGTAACAATAATTTTGAAAATAATTGTATTTTCGTAACCGTCCACTACACAAAGAGGACATCAGTCCAAAATTTTATTTTAAACATTCCATTTGGAGGTAGTAAAAAACACCTCAGTGTCAGTTGCTATCAAATTGTAAAGCTGTTATATAATTAACATAAACTAGCATTTATTTGACCAATCTGTCACAAGACTGAGACTTAATGTCCAAGAAAAAAATCTACCTAAACTTTATGAAATAAAATATGAAAACTTTAGTCCTTAGTCGTTCTTTCAAAAATATGAATGTCATTCAGATAGTACGAAGTAACTACCTTTATGGCAGTCTTTAAGAAAGGATCAAGTTTTTCAAATATAAATACCAAACTGAAAAACTTTGTCCTTTGCCAAAAACTAAACATACAAACTAAAAGAAGAAAAAGAAATGAAAATTCTGAACATGCAACAAGTACATCCAGCATCTTCAAATACATCCTCAAGAAAGTTTGGTAATGATGACGATGCTGATTATGAAGAATCTTCGTTCGCTTTTGTGTATTCGTATATAGTATGCGTTTTGGGTGGCAAATACTATGTATTTTAGGTTACATATCAAATTGGGAGTTTCTCTGTTTAAAGGACACTTGTTGCATTACACAATGTGGGTGTTGCATGAATACCCTACCAAGAAATCTCTCTATACGTCTGTACAAAAGTTGAGATACACATACACATTTTTTTCGTTTTCAATTTCAGTATTGGTGATGCATGCGCTGCAACCGCACAGCGACCAACAAGTGTCAGGAGGTGGAGTACAGAAAATAATAGTTAGGATCTTATAAGATAAACTCATAAAAAGTACATGAATGGGACATGAAAAGCATTCTCCAAGTTTTGTTTATGAGTTTTTTCTTTTTTAAGTTTTTCCAATTTCATTTACTTCTTTTGTGTTATGGAAAGAAAGTTAATAGCTTCCATATGGTAAACAATTTTTGCGATTCACATCATGTATTCAGAAGCATTTACTTTAAATTTTCGTCTTTGGTGTGTACATACGAAAAATGCATTTGCTACGAAGTCATTTGACAAATCAACAGGTGCTTATAGAGATTAGAAACCGAGCAGTGTCAATGATGTCACAATGGTTGCTATTCTGATTTGTATGCAATCCCAAAATTTTATCTATGTCGAAGTTTAAAAAAATGAAAGAGTTTGAAAACTTTGTTTATAGAGTTTTTATAAAACAGGACAATTACAATTTGGGTTAACATACATTTTTACATATTAAAATAGTATTGGGGAACATACCATGTTGATATAAATTATGTTTAATATTTGCAAGAAATGTGGATTTCAAATAAACATTCCAAAACAGATGAATATATGCCAACGTATTATTTTTAATTTTCTAAAGATACCAATGGTAAATAATCAAAAAAAAATCATCGGTTATCCCATAAAGGATAATTAGTTTTCGTCAGCCTGTTGCAACCATGAAAGGGCGTGCAATGATAACCGTAAAACAAGATCCCTTTACACTTTCTGAATTTTTCGTTTTCTTCTTTCTTTCGGGTTCCCGTATGCTGAAAAAATCAAAAGCTTTTCGATGTAGGTCCATCTTTTGCCATAGCCCACATATAAAGAAGTATTATTTTTAAGGTTTTAGCCAA
>NW_026885917.1:0-7174 GCF_032173495.1 Musca vetustissima
TTGAACATCATTTATGAAATGAATGTGAAGTGATCATAAAATTAAAAGAATGAAGCCGAGCATGTTCATATTTTTATGAACACCTATATATTCTTCGATTTACACGAAATTTGGCACAGCGTACTAAATTAATTCTAGAACGATGTGTGTAAAATTTTGTGAAAATCGGTTATGATTTATATATATATATATATCTCCCATATATATTTTCGTCCGATTTTAGGTAAATAGTAGACCAAAGTCCATATATATACTTCGAATTGCACGATAATTGGCACAGCATACTGGATTACACAGCTTACTGAATTAATTCTAGAACGACGTGTGTTAAATTTCGTGACCAAAAATATCCTTCGGTTTGCACGAAATTTAGCAGAATTAAAAATAGAAGGACGTGTGTTAAATTTCCTGAAAGTCCGTATTATATATATTTCGTCCGATTTTATGTAAATGGTGCACCAAAGTCCTATATATCCTTCGATTTGCACGAAATTTGGCATAGTTTACTGAATATAAGTCTAGAAAGATGATATGCGTTATATTTAGTGAAAATCATTGGGTAAATAGTAGCATATAGCTCCCATATATATTTTCGTCCGATTTTAGGTAAACAGTACTACTATTAACATAAAATTGGAATGTTTTGGAAAAAAATGTGATATTTATCTAAATGTGAATCTACCTAGATCTATCCATAAAGTATGTCAATCGACTTCAAACAAGTATAAATAGGTCATCCGTTGGGCTATGTCGGTACTTCTAGAAAACGCAACTACGTAATTCTATGCTCAGTTTTGTACGTTGTGCAAAATTTGATGTCAATCTGACTAACATGAGGAGTTTGATGCCCAATTTACTTGAAATCGGGCGAAAATATATGTGGAAGCTCTATCCAAATATTAAACGATTTCAAACAAACTTGTACTAATTTCAGAACGTTTTGTTCCTATTGGTTCCTTAGTACGTCAATTACTTAAAATCAATCTATAATAAAAAAAAATCAATCTATATAAATCTGGACCAATTTTCACGAAACTTGGCGGACATCATTCTAGGCTCAATGAAGTACGTTATGCCAAATTTTGTGCAAATCGAAGGGTATATAGGGACTTTGGTGCACCATTTACATGAAATCGGACGAAACTATATATGGGAGCTATATCTAAATCTGGACCGATTTTCTCAAAACTTAGTAGACATCATTCTAGGTTCAATTCAGTACGTTATGCCAAATTTCGTGCAAATCGAAAGATATATAGGGACTTTGGGGCATCATTTACATGTAATCGTAAGAAACTATATATGGGAGCTATATCTAAATTTGTACGGATTTTTTCCAAACTTGGCAGACATCACTCTAGGCTTAATTCAGTACGTTATACCAAATTTCGTGCAAATCAAAAGATATATACGGACTTTGGGGCACAATTTACATGAAATCGGACGAATCTATATATGGGAGCTATATCTAAATCTGGACCGATTTTCACTAAACTTGGCAGACATCATTCTAGACCTAAATGATTAGGCTGTACCAAATTTCGTGCAAATCGAAAGATATTTAGGGGCCGTTTACATTAAATCGGTTAAATATATATATGGGAGCTATATCTAAATCTGAACCGATTTTTCCCAATTTCAATAGGGTTCGTCCTTGGGCCGAATAAGTGACCTATGCCAAATTTCATCCTATTCGGATCATAAATGCGACCTGTACTTTGTTTACAATTTAACATGGACAGACAGACGGACAGACGGACGGACGGACGGACTGACGGACATGCATAAATCGACTTAGAAAGTGATTCTATGCATATTCTCAAATGGAACGATGTGTCTATCTCGATTATTTTTGCCTGTTACAAACATATGCACAAAGACATAATACCCTGTACCACAGTGTGGTGAAGGGTATAAAAATTAATTTAAAGGTGACATGCGGATCATAACCACAAACGATGACAATATTGTTTGAATTTTTAAAACCATCTACTTACCTCAATCTAATTACCAAATTTCAAAATTCTACCCATTTACATGATATTAATACCAACTCCACTAAATTATGTAGTTTTCGGTCACTTTTTTTCGTCTTGCAAAAGCAAATAGAGATCCTAAACTTCAAGACTTTTAATCTATCCAATGTTTCAACATTTTACTTCTGGTTGTGAATAAAACTATTTTTCTCCCACTTTCATTAAAATTCATAAATTCATTTTAAATTTTCTAATCGTGTTCATTTTACAAACTCAAACTGTTAAATGCTCTATTTATTGAAGGGAAAGAAAAGTCCTCCATAAAGTTTTATTTCACTTAACTAACTTTTGGCTTTTTTGTCTTTAGCTTAAAAAGAAATAGCTGAAAAAAGAATTAGCACTTTTCTTCAGAAAAGGTGAGATAAAGAAACGAGAGGATAAAAGGTCGTTGCACAAAAATATGAATTGGTGGACAAGTAGTCAAAACAAGGTATTATGGTTTGGACGACGTCAACAGTTTCCTTTGCTTCAAGCGCACGGCTAGTAAACGTAATAAAATAAAGGATAACGGAAAATGTACTAACACAAATAACAAGATTCTGGTTATATTTTTGAAAAAAAGAGAAGGTAGTAGAAATGAGAAGTGTACAACTTTTGGTCCGTGGAAATATGAGGGAGTTTCAAAAAAATTATATAATAAATGAATTGCTGCTGAGAGATTTTTTTCAGATCAAATATCTTTCGTTCACAATTTATCCATTCATTTTTATACCCTACACAACTATGTTGTCAGGGTATTATAGCTTTGTGCAGCCCCAAAAGTTTGTAACGCCGCGAAATATTGGTCCTAGACCCACCTTTAAGTATACCGATCGTCATATCTCGACTAGCTGAATCGATCTAGACATGTGTGTCCGTCCGTCTGTCCATTATAATTTGTAAACACGATACAGGCCACAGTTATGGACCAAACTTCACGAAATTTTGCATGTAGGATGGGTTCTGGCCAATGAAGACCCCTATTGTTTTTGATAAAGATCAGTTAATATTTAGGGGATGAAATGGACCAAATACTAAATTTTTGTCGGTTTTTCTGGTCGCTCCAGAGGCCGCAATTATGGCGCGAACATCGCGAAATTTTACATGGAGAAGGGGATCGGGCCAAAGAATAAGCATGCCTGTTTTGGTAAGGATCGGTCAATATTTAGCGGGTCAAATGGACCCCGACTTTTGTGTGAAAAATTACAAATTTTGTATTCTATTGCTTATATATTTGCCCCTGAAGGACAAAGACCCAAGAAGTTGATTGTATATCCAAGAGGAGTGGTTGACCTTTAAATTGATACCAATTATATGGCCGTACGTACTCAGATGTGGGAGTTACACTTAAATACAGGTGCTTACGTACTGAGATATTATTTAGTAACCCATTACCACACAATAGGGCGGAAATATGGCACTGGTCGCTCTGAAATTTTCCAGTTGTGGTCAAGGACAACGCCTAGTATTTTCGGGGATGATCAGATATTAATTTTGGGATCTATTGGACCGAAGACTTAGTTTTTTGGGCTTTTTATACCCTACACAACTATGTTGTCAGGGTATTATAGCTTTGTGCAGCCCCAAAATTTGTAACACCGCGAAATATTGGTCCTAGTCCCACCTTTAAGTATACCGATCGTCATATCTCGACTAGCTGAGTCGATCTAGACATGTGTGTCCGGGAAAGATCGGTTAATATTTAGGGGATGAAATGGACCAAATACAAAATTTTTGTCGGTTTTTCTGGTCGCTCCAGAGGCCGCAATAATGGCCCGAACATCGTGAAATTTAGCATGGAGACGGGGATCGGGCCAAAGAATAAGCATGCCTGTTTTGAGAAAAATCGGTCAATATTTAGCGGGTCAAATGAACCCTGACTTTTGTGTGAAAAATGACAAAATTTGTATTCTATAGCGTATATATTTACTCCTAAAGGACATAGACCCAAGAAGTTGATAGTATATCCAAGGGGAGTGGTTCACCTTTAAACTGATACCAATTATATGGTCGTATGTACTCGGATGTGGGAGTTACATGTAAATATTTACAGGTGGTTACGTATTCATATATTATTTAGTAACATATTACCACAATAGAGGAGGGAAATATAGCGCTCATCGCTTTGAAATTTTCCTTGAGAATCCAGGTATGGTCAAGACAACAGAATATTGAGATATTCGGAAAATATGTATTTGTAAGGAAGATGTGCTGTTAATCTCTAATCGGTCAAGAGGGTGCAAAAATCACGAAATATTGATCAGGCTTGAAATAAACATACGCAAAAGTTAGAGTTCCGTGGTAGTTGTGTAGGGTATAATATGGTCGGCCCCGTCCGACTATACTGCGTTCACTGGTTTAAATAATGAAATGGGAGTGTGGTGGTGTCCTTAAGTTATTTCGACACGATATTTACACAGTATGTGTATGTAAATTCTTTTGGATTCACAGGCACACTAACATTATCCAAATAGAACATATTTCCCAGTAGCACACAGAGTAAAGAAGAAATTTGCCACAATGCTTTTCTGATTGAATGTAAACTATCTTTGCAGCATCATTCTTGCAGAAATTTGAGTATAACATCAATTGTTAAAATCTATGTACATTCGTACATACATATGTGTGTATATTATGTTTAAGGATAATGTCAGGATAATGATAGAGCAAGAACGTAGATATTTAATACAATTCTAACATTTACTGCTGCCTTCTAATTCTAATATTTATTACTACGAGTCACAATTTGCATAAAATCCATTCCAGGGTTAAATATGAAGAATTTCGCAAGAGATGAAGCCAATTAAAATTCAAGGTAATCTATAAATACAGTGGCAATCAAAATTGTATGTATGTTTGCCAATTCATCCATTCAAGCCTTACAAAATCTCCAATGAATGAGATCGTCATACAAATGTTTTAGGGTTGGTAATCTATTTATAATATACAATTTTTAATACAACAAAAATTAAAAATGTTATAGACAATACTTTAGGAATATAATTAAAATCAACTCAATTTGGCCACTTTTAACTTAATTAACTTATGAGAAACAAGTAAAAACGATGTTAATTTCGGCCCGGTCGAACTTTTTGTACCCTCCACCATGAGAATGACAACCAAAATATCTAAAATTAATGGGGACACCTAGAATAAAACTCATGTTATGATAGGTCTTTGAACATAGCGAAAAATACGTGAGAAAAAGATGACTCTTATACGAGGGCGGTTCGGAAACTTCTTAGCCTATCAATAAAAAAGGAGAATAAGGTGGGTGGCCAAGCAACTCGTACTTTAATTCGTTGATTTTGGCCATTGTTAAAACACTCTTTTGCGCTGGTGCGTTGTCTTGATGCAAAATTATTTTTTGGTGTTGTAAGCCAGGACGTTTTTCTCGAATTGTTCCATTTAATAGATTTTTTCCAATCAATAAAATATCTTTGAAGTCCTAAAAACCGTTGCCATAACCTTACCAGCCGATTGAATTGTTTTTGCCTTATTTGAGGCACTTCCTCCAGCTTCAGTCCATTGTTTGGATTGTTTTTTTGCCTCTGGAGTATAGTGGTGGATCCATGTCCCATCCACAGTTATGAGAAGTGTTCATTCTTATGCGTTTTTGATCGACTGTTAACAAATGCGGCACCCATCTTGCAGAAAGCTTTTTCGTCTGTAGTTCTTCATGCAAAATTTTGTCGATCATTTAAGGGCCCCCCCCCATTCTTGGGGTAAAAATATTTAGATTTTCGAATCTACACTAATTCAAGAATGCCCCTACAAGTGATAATCTCAGGAACTCTTCAAGATATAGTCGATTTATTGTGTCAGCATCAAGTGAGTGTGATTCTCTAGAATGGCGGGCACGATAACTCAAAAACTAATAATCCGATCGTTTCCAAATTTTGGGAAGTTTCTCTGTGGGTGTATAGCTATCGTATGAACTAGGATAAATCCAATCGGTCGAGATCTTCCTTATTTTTGAAACATGGTTTGTGGTAAAAAAAATAGGCGATTTTCCAAAAATATTTTTGTCAAAAGTCCGCCATTTTGTTGATTTTTGAGCGAAGCCAATAATCCTAGTTCATACGAGAGCCAAACATGTACCCATTCTAACACCGTTGGAATTTTCGGATTCCGATGTTCCAGTGAGGAGTTTTCATATAAGGAAAATAATGACTTTACTTTAATCACCAAAAACAACAACAAAATGTTGTAAATTATTTTTCTTCTCTTTTCAATCTTCAACTATATATGTGTAAAGTTACAAACCTTAACATGCATTGGTATTCATTTACAAGCCCAATAAAAATCTTGAAAATATAAAATCGAGAATGGGGGGTTCCCTTAATACCATAGCATGCACTTTGGATACAATTTATGTTGTTGTTGCTGTTTCTGGACGTCCATTACGTGGTTCATCTTCAATGCTGGTACGACCACGTTTAAATTCAACAACCCAATTTTTTACTGTTGTATATGAAAGAGCACTTTCACCTAAAACATTCACCATATCATTATGAATTTTGTTGTCCCGATAAACCGTTTTTATGTAAATTTCTAATTTTCCTATTGTAAAAAAATTGCGGATGCTTCTTTTTTGAATCCCTGCTTCTATGAAGGAGTTGCCAGATCGAAACAAAATTTAACATGTGTTCAAAACAGAGATGGAAGTTTCCGAAACACTTAACTTTTTTCTGTTTATACCGCGCTTTTTGTGCTGGGCTAAGAAGTTTCCGAACTTCCCTCGCACGTGGCTATAAAAAGCGGCGATCTATATTCATATTTTTGGTAGTGAGATTTGGCAGCCACTGAGAACACAAAATACCAAATTAGAGCAGATTCTGTTGAAAAACTTGTCCAAAATTCTCAAAACACCGTCTTGGTTGAATATTAAACATTTTTAGTGCGGTGATAACGTTATGAGACCCAAAATAGCAAATTATTTTCATTTTTTGAAAACGTATCAAAATCTGTATATTGAGCATACCATGTTATGGGCGCTACCCTTAAAAGTGGATCAATATGAGAACCCAAAAACCCAAGTTGATTGGAAAACGTGTCCAAAATCCCCAAAAATCGAATACTGGGGGAACCGTATGGGGGCTGCCCTGAAACTATTAATAATTTTTGTTACGGATATGTGCTATACAATGAGAACCCAA
>NW_026885919.1:0-70567 GCF_032173495.1 Musca vetustissima
GAATAATTTCAGAAAACTCCATATGCCATTAACGCGCATCCGATTTCGGTGTGCACCCTAAAAAAATACATCGATCTATACTGATTTCAATGTGGTTCATTAAGAACTATGGATGTGCCAGCTCACACTATTTTTGAGATAAATTGGATACATCTCTCTTTCGGCTGAAGTTTTTAAAGTTCTCTTTTCGAAAAAGATCAAAATCCGTATGAGGTCATTTATTGAAGCGGAAATGATCCACAGAAAACGCAAATAAATCTGCGATATTTTCAAAAACATTTTTTGCCAAATTTCGTGTTTTTGGAAGGTCAGTTCCCGCCGTTCTAGTAGGTGGATTTTCACGAAAAAGATTTTATATCACCCGAAACGTAAAAAACCTTATTGATCGCGGGTACCCATATCATTCAGTTGACAGAACTAAAAATTTGGCCCGAAAAATAGGTTTTTTAGAAATTTGATCGCACAAAATTTGCACCTTCGGATGAGTATTACTCTGAAGCTGTGCATACTACATACACAAAATACATATCAAATTACACAGATTCGCGACTACAATAACCTTACAATCGATTTTTAGAAATTTTAGTTTTACTTTGACACGAAGACCGTGATATGAGTGGCTTAGTCACAAATCGATAGAGAACATAAAAAAAACTGGTTCGCCTCAACCTGTTTTTACACATTTTTTTACATAAAAGTAGACACAGCTTCCACCAAAATAAAGTTTAGAGGTCAATATCATGAACAGCTTGCAACGACAGACCAATTAACCCAACACTATTCATTTCTTTTCATATACTTAAGTAATTCCCGAGTTATAAAGAGGTGAACCTACGCTTCAGATATGTTAAAAAATTGGCAATATTGCCCATATATATGAGCTATATATAAATCTGGACCCATTTTCAGGAAACTTAACACACATCATTCTAGACCTAATTCAGTACGCTTAGTCAAATTTCGTTCAAATCGAAAGATATATAGGTACTTTGGCACACCATTTACATTAAATCGGACGAAAATATATATGGGATCTATATATAAATCTGGACCGATTTTCAGGAAACTTAGCACATCACTCCAGACTTACTTCAGTATGCTTTACCAAATTTTGTGCAAATCGAAGGATATAAAGGGACTTTGGTGCACTATTTACCTAAAATCGGACGAAAATATACATGTGCCAAATTTCGTGCGAATCGAAAGATATATTGGGACTTTGGTACACCATTTACATTAAATCGGACGAAAAAATATATGGGAGCTATATCTAAATCTGAACCGATTTTTCCCAATTTCAATAGGGTTTGTCCTTGGGTCAATTAAGTGACCTATGCCAAATTTCATCCAATTCGGATCATAAATGCGACCTGTCCTTTGTTTACAATTTAACATGGACAGACGGACGGACGGACATGCATAGATCGATTTAGATTCTATGCATATTCTCAAAAGGAACCATGTGTCTATTTCGTTTCCTTTTGCCTGTTACAAACATATGCACAAAGACATAATACCCTGTACCACAGTGTGGTGAAGGGTATAAGAATAACTGCCGTTTTCGATCCACCCTATTAAATTTCTACATTTTTTTGCAGAATCGTAATCAGCGTCCTCGAAACCCATTCTACATTCACGCGATAGAGCGAATTAGTAGCCCCCAACTAATTTTATTTTGGATATGCCTGACATGGAATAATAACAACAACATGCTGGGAAGAAACTAGACAACTATTTTGCAAATATGTATGTATCTATCTGTGTACATATTATTCACACAGACACAAATATATATGTCTATACATGGAATATGTTGCGTACATGGCTATAAGTGTCCTTAGATGTTGGCACATCCATCTACAATGCTGTAAAGATGTACAAAATGCTGGCAAGCCGAGGATGAGTTTACGTGTATGTGTGCTTGTGAACAAGTGCTAAGCGTTATTTGTAAAATATTTCGTTAAAAGCTAACATAAATAACGAGCAACAGTTTTTAGCCAGAATGAAATAGTTGCGACTTGAACAGCAGCAGCAACAACAACTACAAGCGTAAATGACGACAAACAAAGAAATTGTAACATATTCGCTAAATGGCTACATGTGGAGGATATTCATTTCTACTTGATCTCACCACCAACACCATTGCTACTACCACCATCACCATAAGGATTTGATTTATCCACTTGTTGTTGTGTTTTTTTATTTTTTGTTTCGTCTTCATCTCCTTTTTGCAGTCATTTTAGCTCTGCAAGACTTATATCCTGGCCTGTTTGTTGGCTTGCATCATTCCTACTGAGTGTAATTGGACTGGCTTGCGGATGGTAAATTCTGGGATTTATGAGATTTCTGAGTTCTTTGTGGCCACTTTGGGATGTGGATTATGTGCCAGTGTGAATATGAGTGCGGTTTTTAGCATCTAAGTAAGTGTATTTGGATGTGTGTATGTTTGTTTTTTTTTTCGAAAATGCATTATGCTTCTATTACCACCAACACTTGCACTTGTTGTGAAACGAATAAGGCAATTGTTTTGTGTTAGTGATGGACATTTTTATGGAAGAAACCCGCAAATATGGACTAGAATTGAGTTTTAATTCCTATGTGTTTTTACTGCACTGACAAAAATTTATTATTCATGAAAATGAATAATTTTCTGATGAAGACCAAGAACAACAAAATCTGTAGCAACAATTTTTGCAAAAGGAGGGTCTGAATTTGACATTCCGGTTTTTGAACATACACTACATTTTGAAATAGTGTAATTTCAGTTCTCATTCGATGTGAATATTATTTGGTATTCTGGGCTTTTGGTTGGTAAAGAATTTTATGAATACAATTCATAAAACTTTAAATACTGGTTTATTGTCAGAGAGAGAGAGAGAGAGAGAGAGAGAGAGAAAGAGAGAGAGTAAGAAAAAACAACGTTGGTGTAATTATCAGTGTTGCCGTTTGAAAATATTATTTCCGCACAAAATTCCCCCTAAAAAGTGCCCAAAATCAACAATTTATGCCCAAAAATTTAAGCGTTAAAGAAAAGATACAAATATTAAAAGCGAGGTTCCTTTTTGTTCTATATTTTTTTTAAATGCTGAAAAGTACACTGTTTTGCAGCATGGAAGTTTGGAAAAATTGATTTTTAGTTTTTTGATGTATATGATTTAAAAATTTGTACTTTGTTGCGGCAAAATTCCCTAATCGAAATATTGGAAATGGAGTCTAAACGCCATGTGTCTTTGGACCAAATCCGATTCGACAATTTGGAGTCTGGATGACTGGTGCGCACGATATTTTTCGAAAGAAGTAACATATTTCATCCAAACTTAGCACATATTAATGTTTAAATCAAGATCGGAGATGGATAACATCGAACCACTCCTTCCAGTACCTCCCCACAAAGCGTCGAAATTTTTAATTTTTTTTTTTCATCCAATATCAGTTGAACGGAATGTCTGATTCAATCTTTCCACCTACTTTTACCAAAACTATATCAAGTTCGAAGATGGGAACCTACGGGTCAATGTTTCAGGGTCAACATTTTAAAAGTTTGTAAATATTGATTTCATGCATCGATTGCACATCGTAATATCTTACCAAATCTGAATTAAACCCGAATATGTGGCCTCTAGGGCATAACTCTTTGAAAAAAGCGTATTCCTTATATAAAGAGAATGGTAAATACTGTGTGGTCTAAAAATGAAAGGCCTTAATACATATTCTTAATATAAATTTTGGGCAATTATCGGTCACAATATAATAAAAAATTTTCCACCTTGGCAGTAGAGAGTAGTTTCATAGACCCCAGTAAACTGGGGCTGACCATACAACACCCTTCACAAATACGACTGAACATGAGAAAAAAATTCAATCTTGATGGCCCAGATGGTTGCGAACAGAATTTGATAGACAGTATGATGGACAGAATTTTTGAACTTATTCAAAATAAGGGAGAGTTTGATGATTTTATTGTGTACAATAACTTAATGGGTCCATTGTATTTATCAACTAACATACCAATTGAATAAAAGGTTCATATATAGTTATGATACGCAGTGTAGTAGTCGTCTTTGAGTAGAACCGAAACCACATACAAATGGCTATTAATCCATAAATACAAATTATAATGGACAGACGGGGGAAAAAACATGTGTAAATCGAATCAGCTAGTCGAAATATATCGGTAGTCTTGGAGTAATATTTCGCTGTTTTACAAACTCTTGGGGCAATAAAATTTCTCACAACATATTTGTGTAGGGCATATAGAAATATAGAAAACCAGTAAGGAAAGTTCAAAAGTTGGACGGGGCCGACTATATGATACCCATCACCACTATGGGTACATGCAAGATATGTTAATATATACAATATCCTGTAGATATAGAAATTTCGTATACATCAGTCGGGACCTAATTCAGTACTCTGTGCAAAATTTTTCTTCAAATGGAACAATATTGGGAGTTTGGTGCACAATTTACTTTAAATCGGACGAAACTATATATGGGAGCTATATGTAAATCTGAGCCGATTTCAACAAAACTTGGCATATAACTATCTAGACGTAATTCAATACTCTGTGCAAAATTTTGTCTCAATCGGATGACTATTGGGAGTTTGGTGCACCAATAAGTTAAAATCAGACGAAAACATAAATGGGAGCTATATCTAAATCTGATCCGATTTCTCCAATTTCAATAGGGTTTGTCCTTGGGCCTATTAAGTGACCTGTGCCAAATTTCATCCAAGTCGGATCATAAATGGGACCCGTACTTTGTTAACAAAAATACAGGGACTGAGGTTTGTTACCATATATGGCTACAAAAAACCAAATTACAAAGAATTTGGTTGAAAAACGCGTTCAAGAACCCCAAAATACCGAAAATTGGGGGGTACCCTTATATGGGGGCTACCCGAAAAAAGGACCTATATTTATAATTTAAAGTGGAGAGATTTGATACCTAATAAGAACTCGACGTACTAAATTACAGTCAATTCGGTCGAAAAATACGATCAGAACCCCCAAAATACCAAAAATTTGGGGTACCGTTATATGGAGACTACCAGAAAACTTGAACCTATGTCTATAATTTTTAGTGGAGTAATTTGGTACTCAATAAGAACCCAATGTACAAAATTTCAGAGAATTCAGTTATAAAACGAGCTCAAGAGCCCCAAAATACCGAAAATTGAGAGTACCTTTATATGGGGACTATCCGAAAAAATGCACCTATATTTATAATTTTTAATAGAGAGATTTGATACCTAATAAGAATTCAAAGTACCAAATTTCAGCGAATTCGTTCGAAAAATGCGATCAAAACCCCCAAAATATCGAAAATTGGGGGTACCCTTATATGGGAACTATCAGAAAAAATGGACCTATATTTATAATTTTTAGTAGGGAGATTTGCTACCCAATAAGAACTCAAAGTACCAAATTTCAGCGAATTCAGTTAAAAACGCGCTAAATAACCTCGAAATACCGAAAATTGGGGGGTACCCTTATATAGGAGCTATGCCTAAACGTGGACCGATTTTCTCCAATTTCTCCAATAGGGTTCGTCCTTGGGCCAATTAAGTGACCTGCGCCAAATTTCATCCAAATCGAATCATAAATGCAACCTGTACTTTTTTCACAAAAATACATGGACGGACGGACGGACGGACAGACAGACAAACATATGCATAATACCCTGTACCACAGTGGGGTGAAAGGTATAAAAATGTAAATGTGCCGGGAACGAAAAAATGCCCAAAATCTGCCCAAGTCGTAAATTTTACATTATTTATGCCCACTTTTGGGCATATATGCCCACTTTTGGCCATCACTGGTAATTATACCCTTCACCACACTGTGGTACAGGGTATTATGTATTTGTGCATATGTTTGTAACAGGCAAAAGGAAACTAGATAGACACTTGGTTCCTTTTGAGAATATGCATAGATCACTTTCTAAGTCGATTTATGCATGTCCGTCCGTCAGTCCATGTTAAAACTGTAAGCAAAGTACAGGTCGCATTTATTATTCGAATTAGATGAAATTTGGCACAGCTCATTTATTTTGCCCAAGGACAAACCAAATTGGAAATGGGGAAAATCGGTTTAGATTTAGATATAGCTCCCATATATATTTTCGTCCGATTTAAGGTAAATGGAGCACCAAAGTCCCTAAATATCTGTCGATTTTCACGAAATTTGGCACAACATATTGAATTAAGCCTAGAATGATGTGTGCTAAGTTTCGTGAAAATCGGTTCAAATTAAGATATAGCTCCCATATATATTTTCGTCCGATTTAAGGTAAATGGTGCACCAAAGTCCAAAAATATCTTTCGATTTGCACGAAATTTGGCACAACGAACTGAATTAAGCCTTGAGTGATGTGGGTTTCGTAAAAATCGGTTCAGATTTAGATGTAGCTCCCATATATATTTTTCCCCATTTGTAAATGGTGCACCTAAGACTCTATATGTCTTTCGATTTGCACGAAATTTGGCTCAGCGTACTGAATTAACTCTAGAATGATGTATGCTAACTTTCGTGAAAATCGGTTCATATTTAGATATAGCTCCCATATATATTTTCATCCGATTTAAGATAAATGGTACACCAAAGTCCCTATGTATCTTTTGATACATAGCGTACTGAATCAAGAGTAGAATGACGCGTGTTAGGTTTCGTGAAAATCGGTTCAGAGTTAGATATAGCTCCCATATATATGTTTGTACGATTTAATGTAAATGGTGCACCAAAGACCCTATATATTCTTCGATTTGCACGAAATTTGGCACAGCGTACTGAATTGGGTCTAGAATGATGTGTGCAATGTTTCGTGAAAATCGAAACGTGTATCAATATTGCTATAAATCGCTTTCCATAAATTTGTCCCATGATTGATGATTAAATTAATTAAATTTAGCATAGGTTGCAGAAAGATGTGAGTATGTTCCTTCCAGGAAACATTGACATACAAAAATGACATAAAAAATCCAACCCAAAAAAAATCCAACATAAAAAAATTCAACCCAAACCAAAACCCGAATCAAAATAAAACCGAATAGAAGGAAACACTAGCTACATACGTTCTACTAATGTCACCACAAAAAGGGTGAGGATGTGGCATAACAGCCATGAGAGCTAAACAAATACAATAAAACACCATTATGTATGGGCATATCCCTCTGGTTACTCGTGATGTTTTTGTTTTTCTTCCCTTATTTTAGTCTCATATTTGCAAAGGACCTGCTTTGTCTGTATACTTTACCGTTAGCCCTATGGTATTATGAAATTATACCAACTTAAAATAAAGTTATTTTTGCCAGATAGAGATGAGCGGCTATTTAAATTGTTTTGCCAGCTATTTAAGAGTTCGTATAAATGGCTAATGATAAATAAAATGTATGTAGCAACCCCTTTTTAGCATAAAGTCTTTGGTAAGACAGGGACTTAGTTTTTAATTGATTATTTCTAAATTGAAACCATTATTGTGGGTGTTATATTTGAAATGGGGGTTTTGCTATGTGCGAAGTATTTTGTTGAATGTTCTCATATTAGAGTTTATTAGAAAATATTTCCAATATTATCCTTATATTTGTCAATAATGCAATGATAGTATTATGTTGTTAATACTGAATAATCTGTTTTACATTAAAACTTTGATTTTAATCAAAATTGTAGACTTCTTTGGCCAATAACATTCATCGACTTTATTACATACCACTTTTAGCCTTAGAAGAACTAGCCAACTTATTTAATTATAGAAATATTGCGATGAAACACAATTGAAGACTCATCTGGAATATACTGGAAGATATTGACTGTTCTCACACTCTATCAGAATTGTTAAAGTTCCCTTTATTTGTAAAAAGTTATCATTATTTGTATTTATTGATAATGGCATAGGGTTTTCTTCATTATAATGGAAAATTCCATCCAGCCAAATACCACACAAGGGACATATATCTTCAAATCTTCAAAACTTTGTCCCAAGTTGAAAGGATTGTTTTAAGTAAAATAATGGCAAAACATTTCTCACGGAACACAAGACTTCCGAATATCTCATCTTCTTCTTAAAACCCTATTTCCCATTATTAAAAACAACTAAATAATTGATCGAACTCTAATCACATTTGTTGATATAATAACTTTACAACAAATTTCGAGTTACTACATATTTGTCTTCTTTGTTTGGCAAAAGGTTAGAGGCTCTGCTACATACTTACTTTACTTAGCTGGCTTGTGACAGAACGATTGTTTCAGAAGCCGAGTTTAAAAAAGATTTACAGGCGCATTGGTCTTTTGCGCTTTCAATCTATATCTTCCCCGGCCTTCGGCCTTCCCCTACTGCGTGAACAATCAGAAAACTCGCTTTTATATGCCTTTTGAACTGGGACATCTGCATCCATTCTCACAACGTGACCTAGCATAATACGTCTGATAATCCCGATATTCACCGTCAACGCAGATCATCCCATAGATCTTTCGGAGAATTTTTCTCTCAAGAGCTACCTCATCTGCTTGCATAAGTAAACATGCTTCAGATCAATATAACAGCACGGGTAGTATCACCGTCTTGTAAAATGTAAGTTTGGTCTGGCGGGAGGTGGCCTAAACTGCTTACTTATACCATTGTTCACTAACTCGAAGCTGTAATTTTCAAGTTCCAAAGTTGGTCCGAGTATATAGGACGTCTTGCGCGTTATTACCATCAGCTTGGCCTTCTCGCCATTTACTGTCAGTCCTACTTTGGCAGCCTCCTTCTCAATTCGTTCAAAGCTGACTGTTACCGTTCGCAATGTTCGACCTATTATGTCGATGTCTGCGGCGTAGGCGAATAACATATGCTGTTTAGAGTACAGAGTGCCATTCACATTTGCATTTCGTAAGACCTTTTCCATAGGATTTTAAACAGGTCACACGACAAACTGTCACCTTTTCTGAATCCTCATTCGGTATTGAAGTGCTCCGTGCCACTTAAAGTTATTCTGCATAGCCGTATTAGTTTTGCAGGTATGCTGAACGCAGACATGGCTTTAATTACCTTTGCGCGGATAGGGCTCTCGAATACGGTTTTATAATCAACGAATAGGTGGAATGTGCCGATGTGTTTTTCTTGGGTCTTTTCAAGGATCTGGTGCTGAGTGAAGACCTGAACAGGCCTAAAGTCGCATTAGTATTGTCCAATAATTTCATTGACCATTGGCTTCAGTCGTTCAAACTGGATAACACTTTATAGACGATGAAAAGGAGACTTATTCCTCAATAGTTCGCACATATCGTCTTGTCTCCTTTTCTGCAGATGAGACACAGAATACTGAGGTTCCAATCATTGGGCATGCATTCCTCTAGCCAAATTGTACTAATCAGCTGGTACATTCTCCTTACCAGCATCTGACCACCAGTCTTGAATATTTCGGCTGGTAACCCATCGGCACCTGCTGCTTTATTATTTTTCAGCCGAATGATTGCTATTTTGACCTCATCTTGGCTAGGTGGTATACACTCTATACCGTCATCACTTATTGGTACTGGGATATCTTCCGACACTATTTGATACCAGAAACTTTTCTGTATCTGTCACCAGGTTTCTTGTTATTTCTTCTTTTTTTTAATACGTTTTTCCTCTTCTCCCGATAATTCTCCATCGCATTATGTGTTTCTAATGTCTGCACGGTTGCCCTATACGCTGCGTTTTTAATATCAGTAGCATTACGACACTCCTGGTCGTACCACGGATTTCTTGATTGGTACCCAAGTGTTGCTTTTGCTGCAGTTTGTAGGGAGTGGACAATTCTTTGCCATTGTGCTTCTATATAATTATCGCGACAAGGAGTGTTTTCGTCAAGCAAGTGGGTAAGTTGAGCGGAGTAGGCTTCTGCTACCTGTTGTGTTTGCAGCTTTTCGACGTCAAGTTTCTGTGTCACATTAGATTGCATCTTTGCTGCTACATTAAGTCGAGTGTGAAAATTGGCTGCTACAAGGTAGTTGTAGTTCGCTCCTCGGATCGATTCAACGTCTAAAACACTGGATGAATGCCTTCCGTATATCACAACTTGATCGATTTGATTTCTAGTTGCTTGATCAGGAAAACTCCATGTGGTCTTGTGTGTATGTATTGCGATGCTTGAATCTGGTGCTGCTAACTACCATATTTTGGGCCAAGAAATTATTTATTACTTTTATTCTAAGAGGCGCATAATAGAAAAACTAAACTATGAATGAAATTATGAAAATATTACAGGTAAGTGAATATCTCTCCTTGTGGCGGAGAGTATAAATATATCAACATGACATTTAAAGTTCCACCAATAAAGACAACGAAACTAAATAATTTCACTCTCATTAATGTTAAGTGTTGACATTAGTTGGCCGTCAAGTGTCTACAAATTGCGTCAAAAACACCCCAAAATTCGAACCTATTATCGCAAATGACAAATATTTGCACATTGTATAAAACTTCTGCATCCTCATTCCGCAATTTGATGGAAATGTTGCTGCTGTTTGGTTGGTTAGTCGGTCGGTCGCTCTCTTCCACTTGATTTCATTTGTATTAGTTAAGTGTTTACATAAATCTCGCTTGGTCGTTTTTGGTTAGAGTAATTGTCCTGTTCATCGTCCTGCTCATCCTTGCTGTGACTGCGTGCTAGACAATTATTTGTCCATGCTGACCGTTTATTTTGAATAAAGTGGTGATTGTGAAAATTAAAAACTTTCATTTTTTGGTTATTCATTAAGTTTTAAATTGTTCGCAAAACTCCAAAGGCATTTCTAAACAAAGTTTGTAGTTGTGATGACAGAGCATACTTTTGCAATTATCAACTATTTTGAATGGTAAAATACAAAAAAAAAACTGGTTTAAGCTAAAAAAAATTAAATTGAGGTGGATTTTTTAAGAAACGATAAATTTATAATATCAACAATATTCAACCACATCGATTGAAAAATACAACGAGAATATTTATCTATAAACTTTTTCAATTTGGTCAACTTTGGTCAATTTGTGTAGAAATAGGTTCTGGCGATTTTATAAAATAGTGACATTTTAAAAATCAGGAGTATGAACAAATAGTTTATATATATTCAAAGTAACTAAGGACATTATAGTCGACCCGACCGACCTTTTCATACCCTACCCAAACTGGTCTGAATTTGTACTTTCCAATTATATACGTCACAGTGTTACAGCTTCTTCCAATCCCGACACCAATATGTCTTTGACATTATCGATCTTCACGACATATTGGCAAAAGTTCCCAAATATCCCGAGATTTTTATTTTCCCATTTAAAAGAAAAATAAGCTTTCCCCCAAATCCATCGTTTACTTGTTTTGCTTATGTTCGACCATACTAGTTTTGTTTGTTGCACATCCTCTTGACCTAATTTACTTTATTACATCTCTTACTTTCTAATATCTTTTGCACCTAAATTTTAAAGTCATACCAAAGTTAACAATTTAAGGCAATTTATATTTGATTAGTTTGCTCAAGGATTATGTACACGTTTTTCGGGGTTGACAATAACATGACAATGGGTCAGGGTTAGTTGCACTATGGACAGGTAGGCATGGCATAACATGATTTCATACACCGATATATTGTCCGACAAGCTCCTAGTGCGAATTTGAATCAGAAAACTTTGTATAACGTCGCTGTAACTTTATCACGCAAATTGGACTCATGCTTCAGGTGTTCGAGCATTGTCTTACCGTTGCTGTTCTCCGAATGCAGTACAGGAGAACGTGTTCGAAATGTGTATGTACTCGTGTGCTTTTCAATGTGCCCTGTCTATAGAAAATGAAGATGACAATGTCATTAAAGTTTCAATTTCACATGGAAAGCTATCGTATTACCTGGTTACTGTGGTCCTTGCTCGGCTTCGTTCGTACCAATTGTATGGACTGACACACAGGCTGTTATTGTCATTACCCGCAAGAGGTCAAAGTTGACACTTTCATTTTTGTTGTTGTTGTTTTTTTTTTTTTTGTTTTCCTTTGCTTGGTGTTATATCTCTTGGGAGAATGTTGGAATGTGTGTGTGGTTGTGTGTCCTTAGGTTTTATTGCAACCACAAGCGTTGGCACAGATAGGTGTGCCTAGTTCCAGAACATTGGTGTTGTCAGTTTGTCAACACTTAATGTGCACAGCAAACAATGGATAATTGTTGGACATGATAAGAGTTCGTTTAGTGTGCTTTTTGGTCCTAGTTTCCATAAATATTAAAACACTAGCAGACCCGGCAAACGTTGTTTTGCCTATTCAGAATTGCATCAATATAGGGTTGGTAAAAATGAACGAATTCATGGAAAATATATTTCAGAAACTATTTACCAAAAAATTTGGGTCAAATTTCCACAATGAAAAAATATGCATAATATTTTCCTCATGACGGTAAACCTTCATTTGCTGATACTCCAGTATATTCAGTAATATTGTTATTGTTCTTAAATATTAAATTATGTCAGTATGTGTGGTATTTAAGTTTATCAATTGATCGAACATATTCCACCAAACATTTTTCAGGAGAAGGTCAAGTTTTGATCTAACTACTCGTATTTCAAAAGATAATTACTATTTTTTGTTTTTAAATATTAAATTATGTCAGTATGTGTGGTATTTAAGTTTATCAATTGATCGAACATATTCCACCAAACATTTTTCAGGAGAAGGTCAAGTTTTGATCTAACTACTCGTATTTCAAAAGATAATTACTATTTTTTATCACATACGATTCAAAAGTCCTAAAAAAAGTTGTGTTGTGTTCAATTTCTCAAATCTCCAACTTTTTATGTTTTTCTCAAAATTTTCTTTGGTAAAACTCTTCCCACTGCATTAAAAATAATCGAAGGAGAAATGTATTTGAGTAACCATAAAGGCACATATAGGTTAGACACCTAGAGCATCTAATGCGCAATTGTCTCCATGTAGGATTCAAATTATATATACTTCCCCAATATAAGCTAAATATAGCTAAGTTGTTGATTTATTTGTAATGGGCATTTTGGTATATTCTATGTATATGTATTGCAATTTTTCACAAATAAAGCTGGTTTTATTTCCTATTTAAAATACGTTGAAGTTTCAGCCAATGATTCAGACAGATATCGCGTGGTATATATGCCATGTATTGGTTTTATAATATAAAAAATTGGCTTTTTTAAACCTCCATATATTTGGCATAGTACGATGTTGTGTACTTTGAAAGTAGTAACACATACCGTATACATTGCCTTTAATTCGGTATTGCATGTAGAATAGGGAACTTCTCTGTAAATTGTAAGTATAGTATCACTTTATGCTATATATCCCACATAATGGTAGGCAAATCGGTCCAGCCGTTCCTTCAAAACAGGTTTTGTAAGATTTTCGCGGATTTTTCTCAACATGTTCTTTCATAAAAGCTTTCCCACTTAAATTGCAGGCAACTGAAAGACATTTTGAATCAAATCGGTGCCGCCGTTCTCAATTGATGAGGTACTATACATTTTACATCACTTTTATAAATAGATTTAAATACATTTTTCTTCAATTTGATAGGGTATTATTTTTTCGTTTGACTCCCACGCGCTTTTCACGAAAACAGGTTATGTATGAGTCGGTGTCGGAATACGTAACATCGGCACATACCGATTAAGCATCCAATATTTAATCGGGCAAAACACAAAGAAGCTATATATCCCGCCATCTATCGGACGAACTTCAAATTAAACACAAAAACACTACTCACACCCCATAGGACATATACGTAAAGTTTGGTTAAAATCAGCGGAGTAGTTCTTGAATTATAGTGAAAAACCACCAAAAAATCTAAATATTGCGCCATCTGTCGGATGAACTTCAAACTACACAGAAACACTCCTCACGCCCCATAGAGCATGTACATACAATTTGGTCCAAATCGGTGCAGTAGTTTTTGAGTTTAGCGATCACGAACATACACGTAATTTTTATATATATAGAGATTTAAAGACATGTCAAAATATAACTTTGTTATGGTATATGAGAGCAATTTAAATTAATTTAATTTCAAACAAACTCATAAGTTAAGTTTTAAGGAAAGAGTACATTATAATAAATGGAAAATATTTCATGAATTGTATAATTGTTGTTATTAATGATTTCTGCGTCGATATAAATAGCATAGTAACCAAATTAGATCTTATAATACCTAGTTCGTAGTTCTCAACGGAATCCTACTAATGTCACAAAAAAAAAACCAGTAAGGAAAGTAGTAAAGTCGGACTGGGCCGACTATATGATAGCCTTCTACATCTGTGTCTATAACTGAACCGATTTCAGGGAAACTTGCCAGAGACTAACTTATATTACTTCAGTACGTCATGTCAATCGGCCTAACTATGGATCTTTTCACGAAGCTTAGCAACATCATTCTAGACTTAATTCAGTACCCTATACCAAAATTCGTGCAACTCGAAAGATATATAGGGACTTTGGTGCACAAATTACATAGAATCGGACAAAAATATATATGGGAGCTATATCTAAATCCGAACAGATTTTCACGAAACTTGGCACACCATTAACCTTTGGTGCACCATTAACCTTAAATCGGATGAAAATATATATGGGAGCTATATCTAAATCTGCACCGATTTTCACGAAACATGTCACATATCATACTAGCCTTAATTCAATACGTTCTGCCAAATTTCGTGCAAACGATATATAGGGACTTTGGTGGACCATTCTTTCTTATTATTTTTGCCAAAAATGTAATTAACATTTAAAGGGTTCAGCTTTAGGTTTTGTCCTTGGACCAAATACATGGACATTGCTACTACTCCTAGGTACCACCCAATACCTTAAAACATTAACAGTTGTAAATGTTTGGGGCTGTAATATTATATTTTTGATTATCAAACATTGTAGATATTGGCCAACATTCTAATAAACTGGTAGCCCCTTATTATATTTTTCAGGTTTTCGAAAAAAAAAAAAAAAAAAAAAATATATATATATATATACCACTTTAAAGACTTGTTCTTCAAGGGTTCTTCAAGGCTGATATGCAGTAAATGATCAATACATGTCCATATTTTGATACAGCCACCATATGAGACTGTTGACCAATTGTCAGTATTTTAAAGATTCTAGCCGCAATTTCCCAATTTAATTGCAGTAATTTGGCATTCCGGGATATTGGATGGTAAAAAATAGTAATATATGTCATGTGTTGGACGTTTTGTCCTTTTCATTAAATTAAAATAGTAAAATGTTTCCTTCCCTAATGAAATATTAGTAGATGATTAAGTCAAAGACCAATCATTTATTTTAGTATAGATCACTTGTACGCATGTTAAATTGGAATATATCGTTAGCTAAAATGCAAAAAGGCGTAACTAACAAAAACATAATTGTGTAGGAGAAGCAAAAAACTGTTCTGAATGAAAACTATAAACATGCCATGTGAAATGAAAAAGTGTGCCCGGCAGGGTGATACTACATATGACGAATAATAGACTATAATTTTTTAACAAATTTAGTTATTTAGTTTAATGACAGTCATAACAATTAAGTAAAAACGTGAATTTTTTGTTAGTTACGCCTTTTTGCATTTATCATATAAACCCACTTGTAGTTACGTCTTTTTGTTTTTTGTTAATAGAAGCTCCTGTTTTGACCGCAGACGTGTAAAACTTTGTCAACACATGTAGTTTATTGACATTCACAATATTCATTCAAAAAGTCAATTTTCAATTTTTTGTTAGTTACGCGCCTTTTTGCATTTTAGCTGACGATATATATATATATTGGAATAAAATTGAATTTAGTCTAGAATGATTTTTGTTATGTTTGAAATCGGTTCAGAGTTTAAAATACCTCACCCGATTTATGTAAAAGGTGCACCATAGATCCTGTTTTATCTGAAGATATTTTGTTGTTGAAATCGGTACGTCGGTTTTGTCCTATTTTATGCTAATGGTGCAAATGGAGGAGCCTATGTCTGTTCGCTTTACATGAAATATTGCCTAACGTATTGGATTGGAAACGTTTCATGTTTGGATATAGCTTCCATATATCGCTGGCTTAACTTGTAAAGGCAATAAGTCCCTTTTCAACAATTTTTCAATTGAGACAAACAACAATCAAACCTCTTATTTATTTATTTTTTTTTTTTTTGTTTTTTGAATAAAAATGTTTTAAATCTGTAAATTTATTCAAAGTAAAAATGTCGTTAAATTTGGCTACCAGAATATCAAATTAGAACCCATACGATTGAAAATCGTAGAAAAAAAATCCGAAACTTGGGCCATATTGATAATCTTTGGAGGAGATTTTGTACCCAACGAGAGTCCCAAATATAAAATTACAGACAATTCGTTTGAAAACCCTGTCCAAACCTTCCAAAATTCCGAATATTGAGGATAACGTTATATGGGAGGTACCCTAAAAAGTGGACTAATATTAATAATTTTTTGTTGGAAGGTGTGCTACACCATAAGTACCAAAAATACCAAATTAGGGTCAATTCGGCTGAAAATCGTGCCCAAAAACCTCAAAATAAAAAGTGGAGTAAGAGCTTTTACATGATGTTAATCCAAATTTTTAAGGTAGCCCCAATATAACGGTGCAACCCAGTACTCGGTGTTTTGAACAGCTTTTCCAACCAGACTGACTGTAATTTGTAATATTTTGGGTTCTCATTGTATATCACATTTCCGTACTATTAATTTTAGATATTTTGATTGTCATTCTCATGGTGTAGGGTATAAAAAGGTCCACCGGACCGGGCCGGAACTTAATATAGTTTTTACTTGTTTCTTGTTCATATTTCATATCTTTCGAGCAAAAAATGGACCTTCATTTTGATTACAAAAATAAGTTAACAGACGGGTCTATTTGCTTAACTGTGGGTCTATTTGCTTTTCTTTTGTGTACTGGCTTGAAAAAGTCTTCTTATGTTGGTAGTTTTTGTCCGTTTTGTGCTTTCTTTTCATTTAAAGAACTGTCCTATTTTAGCGTCCTAAGGGGACCCCCATTCTCGATTTCAAGAACATTCATTTTGGTTTTCTATTTAATTCGAAACTACACTAATTCAAGAATGTCCCTTTAAAATGTCAACAACTCTTGAAGATATAGCCAAATATGTATTTATGTATATGAATGTTACCGAAATACGTCGAACGTACATAATTTCAAGTTGAACAATTTCAACTTTGACAGAAAGTATTTTTAATTTTTATACCCTTCACCACACTGTGGTACAGGGTATTATGTCTTTGTGCACATGTTCGTAACAGGCAAAAATAATCGAGATAGACCCATGGTTCCTTTTGAGAATATGCATAGAATCACTTTCTGAGTCGATTTATGCATGTCCGTCCGTCCATGTATTTTTGTTAACAAAGTACATGTCGCATTTATGATCCGATGTGGATGAAATTTGGCAGAAAATCGGTCCACGTTTAGGCATAGCTCCCATATAAGGGTACCCCACAATTTTCGGTATTTCGAGGTTATTTAGCGCGTTTTTAATGAATTCGCTGTAATTTGGTACTTTGAGTTGTTATTGGGTAGCAAATCTCTTCACTATATAAATATGGGTCCCATATAAGGGTACCCCCAATTTTCGGTATTTTGGGGGTTTTGATCACATTTTTCGAACGAATTCGCTGAAATTTGGTACTTTGAGTTCTTATTGGGTAGCAAATCTCTCTACTAAAAATTATAAATGTAGGTCCATTTGTTCGGATAGTCCCCATATAAGGGTACTCCCAATTTTCGGTATTTTGGGGTTCTTGAGTTCGTTTTATAACTGAATTCTCTGAAATTTTGTACATTGGGTTCTTATTGAGTACCAAATTACTCCACTAAAAATTATAGACATAGGTCCAGTTTTTCTGGTAGTCCCCATATAACAGTACCCCCAAATTTTTGGTATTTTGGGGGTTCTGATCGTTATTTTCGACCGAATTGACTGTAATTTAGTGCGTCGAGTTCTTATTAGGTATCAAATCTCTGCACTATAAATTATAAATATAGGTCAATTTTTTCGGGTAGCCCCCATATAAGGGTACCCCCCAATTTTCGGTATTTTGGGGTTTTTGAGCGCGTTTTCATCCAAATTCTTTGTAATTTGGTTTTTTGTAGTCGTATATGGTAACAAACCTCCCTCCCTGTATTTTTGTTAACAAAGTACGGGTCCCATTTATGATCCGATTTGGATGAAATTTGGCACAGGTCACTTAATAGGCCCAAGGACGAACCCTATTGAAATTGGAGAAAATCGGATCAGATTTAGATATAGCTTTCATATATATTTTCGTCCGATTTAAAGTAAATTTTGCACCATACATCCAATTTTGTTCCGATTGAATCAAAATTTTGCACAGAGTACTGAATTAGGTTCCGACTGATGTATGCGAAATTTCTATATCTACAGGATATTGTATATATTGACATATCTTGCATGTATCCATAGTGGTGAAGGGTATCATATAGTCGGCCCCGTCCGACTTTTGAATTTTCCTTACTGGTTTAACAATGGAAAATCAAACTCATTGCGTGAAACCTATGGACAATTTAAAGCGTCAATTTGAAATCGAACTAATACCCACAATTTTAACTAATTCCAGAAACAAATAAAAGTGCTAAAAAAAGGTGCTAGATCACTTTTTTTTGTGCTAAACGAGTTTGAAAACTGCTAAATCTAGCACTAAAAGTGCTAAATTGGCAACACTGTCTGTGGGTGATGTGCCTACAATTGTTTAGGTCAGTTACAATATTTTAATAATATATACAGATATTACTTACAACTTATGGGAACCATAAAGTGGCCGATTCAGTTTCACGTTTTATATGCCCTATTGTTATTCAAAACTAAAACAAAAAGTCTGATCGTTAGTATAAAACATAAGTGAGTGCTCAAATAAGATTACTACCTTAAATTGTTTCTGGATCAATAAATTTTTGAAAATGATCAAATAGACAGACCTTGTGAAATATCATAGGCCATCTCTCTAAAATGTCCTTGACAGTAGGAATATGTTTGGCATCATTGAAGTATGCCCTGTGCGTGGCAAAACAGCTCTACATCAATTTCATTGCCGCCTCCAATTCAGATTGATGCAATTTTTTTGTGGGGGTTGGCTAATTAATTTTTTGTTTTTTCCTTTTTAATGGATTAAAATACACAATGTTTCCACGTAAATAATTGCTTCTGTTTACTTCAAAACAACACAAATAACTAAGCGTCACCACGTGATTATGGGTTTTTTCGTGTTTCTTCTTGAATCCTACACACTTTTTGTTGTAAAAGAGTGTCTTTACTACATTATATGTTTAATTTTAAGCATATTCTGTTGAAACAATGCTTTTTGATATTATTTCTGCTTGAAATTAAACATTTATACAAATTGCACAATATTTTGTTGAATATTACACACATTCAAGGAAGTAAACAAAAAATCGCAGTGATTTTAATAGGAATTTTCAACAAATAATTTAGAGTGTAGGTTATTCACTCACACTCAACCATTTCATCCGAAGTAGTGCCTGCGATCCTCTGACTTTAGGTGATTCCTACTTAACTCTCTATTACGCAATATATTGTCATTGGGCTTTCCACTATCCGTCACGTGAGAACATTCATAGCCAGTTATATTACATTTGTAGGTACGCACATCCATTATTTTAAAAACTCAAAGTTTCAATAAACTTTTGATTACCACTGAAAATTAGAATTTCCTTGATTGTCATTAGCCTAGAGAAGTTAGACAACCTTTCGATTTTCATTGCCTACCTTTCAATTTGAAATTACAACTGCTATACTATTCAGGCATTTTATTTTCATTTTCTCTGCAATTACAGATTTATCCACTCCCAACCTATGAATGAAATCAATTTCTATTATGCGAATTTAATTTCCATTAAAGAAAAGTTGTAAAGTGTAAAAAAGCTGCAAAAAATGCAATAAAGTTTCAGAGTAGCGAAAAAATCGCAGTAAACAAAAGTTAAGACTATAAACTGTGAACTGAGGCAAAAATGTGTTCGCCAGTGCTCTGATGGTGCGGTGATGTTGGCGTTGCTGACGTGGAGTATATAAAACTCGTAAAACTATAAAAAAAAAATAGACAGACACAATTGATAGAACAATAAAAATAGACGCCTAAGAAGTAAGGACAGGCGAAGAAGTAGATGAAGACACCTACACAACCGTACCCTAAAACAATAAATACAACAAAAAACAATCAAATAAAGTTCATCAAAATGAAAACAACAAACAAAACAATATAACAACAATTGCAAAGGAATGTTGCAGATGCCAAAATAGATGATGAAAATAATGCAAAAGGACGAGAAGAAAATGTGTGCGAACACAGTGGGGGATATACATACAAGTATAGGACTTAGGTGATTGACAGACTTTTTATAGGTTAGTTAGAATCTTGATATTTCGAGTATTGTTGAGATGAAATACCACATCGAAATCGGTTATGATGTAATAATATCTCCCGTATATATTTTCGTCAGATTTTATGTAAATGAAGGTCAATGAATCTTTGAAAAATATCAGTATTGAGTATTCACAGTATCACACACTATTGGACCAAAAACGACATCCATTGGGTCTTTTAAATAAATATATGGTTGTATACAATGTGACATTAGATGGACTAGGTCGACTAAATATTAAATGATCTACAGCGAAACCATTATGATAATTTAAAGTAAATTATATAGGATTTGAAAGTTTTTTTTTTAATATTTTGTAAAACCAAACTCTTCTACCATTGTAACAATAGGCAGGCGAAGGTGACAAGAACAATATATTATAACATGTCTCAATATTAGGTTTGTCTGTCTTTATTAAGAACATAAAAACACAGATACCATATAGAGAAAATACAACAATAACGCCAACACCAGAACCAACATACAAAAATAATGAGAAAGGCACAAGACAAAAGATCCAAAAGGAGGACAAACAAAACTTGCAACAACCTACGCACATTTCGTTAACTTGTTGTTGCTGTTTTCATTGAATTTTTCTTCTTCTTACTGAAATGTGTCCATACGAATGTATGTTGCCAGGAGTAAAGAAGGCTAAAACGCAAGACATAGAAACGAAGCAAAGAAGTCAGCACCTTTGGGGCAACGGGAATAAACTCAAAGCAATTGTGGGCTACAAAAACAAAGAGCCATAAACAACAAGAAAGAGAAAATCCAGTCGCTCTCCCCCACCGCCAAAAACAAACAATTGCAACATGAAACCAAAGCAGCACCCACCACCACTATAAATGCATGTTACAAAACCCAAATTGCGATGTACCACGGAAAACGATATACGAATAAAATGAGAAGATATTTTTATATCGACTCGACACCCGTTCACCATATCTAGGACCGAGAATACGTACAAGAAATTGCTTGAAAGCAGACTTATTCTATACAACAACACAACGCCTAATAACATTGTGTTGCAGCAACAGCTTTGACTGCTTTTTGACACCAGATGCTGATGCTGCTGTTGGTGTTGCCGTCCTTTACCTCCCACAACAACACAAACACCAGCAATCAAAGAACAAAGTATTCTTTCATAGCTGCAAAACAATAAAACAACAGAAGATAGGTAAAATTGTCGTTGTCTTAATACCCGGTCTTTCGTGCGCTTTGTTGTTTGTTGTTGGTTTTGTTGCACATGTTGAGTTTCATTATTGCTGACTTTGTTGTCCTGGTCTTCGTGTGCAATCTAAAGTGCAACGTCGATGTGGAGTCATCTTCACATCATCATCGTCAGCATCGGCATATTGTATGTCCTAAGCACGGATTCTGTAAAAAAGAATTAGGCAACAATCAGAAATTCTAAATAAAAAGCAAACTATTGAAATCAGAGACGTTGCAAGTTGGGGCAAATATTTGTTTACTTTAAATTCTCTTGAATTATGGAGCTTTGAAACGATTTGCGTGGGAAGAGTGAAAACAAAATCAAACCTAATCAGTAGATTGAAATAGAGGAGCATACATTTTGCCACATTTTCTAGCTGACATGCACTTAGAATGGAGTGCAGTGTTTGCAAAATTTTAGAAATATGTAAACGGCGTTCTCTAGCAGCATTAGAAACCTATTTGAAATTTAAAGGGTTTTTATACCCTACACAACTATGTTGTCAGGGTATTATAGCCCCAAAAGTTTGTAACGCCGCGAAATATACCCACCTTTTGGAATACCGATCGTCATATCTCGACTAGCTGAGTCGTATATGTGTGTCCGTCCGTCTGTCCATTATAATCTGTAAACACGATACAGGCCACAGTTATGGACCAATCTTCACGAAATTTTGCATGTAGGATGGGTTCTAGCCAGTGGGTTCTAGCCAATGAAGATCGGTTAATATTTAGGGGATGAAATGGACCAAAACCTTATTTTGTCTGATTTTCTGGTCGCTCCAAATTTTTTATGGGTCGGGCCAAAGAATAAGCATGTCTGTTTTGATAAATATCGGTTAAAATTTAGGGAGTCAAATGGACCCTGACTTTTGTGTGAAAAATGACAAAATTTGTATTCTATAGCGTATAGATTTACCTGAAGGACCTAGACCCGAGAAGTTGATAGTATATCCAAGAGAAGTGGTTGACATTTAAATTGATAATTGATACTGGTGCATACGTATTCATATATTATTTAGTAACCCATTACCACAATAGAGGGCGGAAATATAGCGCTGATCGCTTTGAAATTTTCCGTAAGGTTCCAGTTATGATCAAGAGCAAAGCCCAAATTTTCGCCTATGATCAGATTATAATATTGGGATGAAGTGGACCGAACATCACAACACAACCCACGGTGAAGGAAATCTGAACAAGTAATTAGAAGGGTTGTACTGAATATTAGTAATATTTGTTGACCTCTAGTCTGTCAAGAGCGTGCAAATATCTCGAAATATTGCCCATGCTCAGAATATAGAACCACAGAAAGTTAGATTTCATATGGTCGGCCCTGTCCGACTATACTGCTCCGTTCACTGGTTTTTAAGTGTGTTTTTTTTTGTTTTTAAATAAAGCAAATTTATTTATAATTTTTAATAATTTAATTACAATACATGCAGATATTCCAAATAATATTGTGGTCAGAATACCACAGATGAGTACAGTTACAGGGCCATATATAATATTTATACTCTTCGCCACACTGTGGTACAGGATATTATGTCTTGGTGCATATGTTTGTGGGTGGCGTAGGGGATAATAGGTACCAAGCAACGGCTCTGAATAGTTTTAACGTGGCAAACCCCAAGCTTAACTTGGTTCCTCTTTCATCTCAATTGTGGACACTGACCTCCCCGCGGTGTCACCTGGGGTAGCTACTTGCATAATCCGTTGAAATAGTAAGCTGATATGTACTGCGTGTTCACTCATAAGAACTGTAAAAAATGCGTTGAAAGGGGCGGGAAAATGGGTTAGTTGCCCACACTCGGAAAACCCCACATACAATGAAAACTCTACAAAAAAGAAAACCAAACCCCCCAATGTTGACGACCCCCGCAAGCGTATTGGAAAGGGACTGGCGTAAGTAAATCTAACGACTACGCCCTGTATTATAGTTGCCATGAAACGGGAAATTAATTTGGCTACGGATTTATGGTTAATAGAAGATTAAAAGAACTCATCTCCAGCTTCACTCCATTAGATCAGCGAATTGCTATAATCCGTATAAAAGCGAGCAGTCTAATTTGCGCCCATGCTCTGACGAAAGACAAAGATGAACAGACCAAAGACCTATGACCGCTGCGCTGGCCATGACATTAAAATTCTGCTGATCAAGCAACTAGAACCCAAATTGATCATGTGTGTTTTAGACGTTCGATCGACATGAGGAGCGAATATCGATTCGGACCATGTAGCAGCAAAGGTGCGATCTAACAAAACACGGAATCTCGACGTCGAAAAGCTGCAAACACAACATGTATCAGAAGCCTATTCCGCACAACTTACAAACCTACTTGACGAAAGAACTCCTTGTCCCGATAATAATAAGAAGCACAATGGCAATGAATTGCCCACTCCCTGCAAACTGCTTTGGTACAAAAGACCACCATCAGGAAACCCGTTGTACGATCAGGAGTGTCGTAATGCTACTGAGACGAAAAACGCAGTGTATAGCGCAATCCTGCACACAGTAGCAACACGTAATGAGATGGAAAATTATAGGGAGAAAAGGAAAGAGGTGAAACAATTTTTTTTCAGAAAAAAGAAGAAAGATCAAGAAAAACGTGAGTCAGAATGAAGTCCGGAAATTTTACCATAGAGTAAAACACCAACTCGAAGGCTTTGGTGCAGGCACATCCTCCTGTAGGAATGAAGATGGAAACCTGGTGACAGATACAGATAGTGTGTTGATAATCTGGAAGGAGCATTTTGAAAAACTTCTAGTATCAAATAGTGTCGGCGAAGAAGATACCACAGAACCAATAAGAGATGACGGCATAGATTGTATACCACCTAGCCAAGAAGAGGTCAGAGTAGCTATTAATCGGACGAAGAACAATAAAGCAGCAGGTGCTGATGGATTACCAGCCGACCAACTGAAGACCGGTGGTCAGATGCTGGTCAGGAGCATGCATCAGCTGATTAGTACAATTTGGCTAGAGGAATGCATGCCCAATTATTGGATTCTGTGTCCCGTGCACAAACAAATGACACAAGCCGATATGTGGAATAAGTCGTTCAAACACGTTCAAACTGAAGCCAATGGTCAATGACATTATTGGACCATACCAATGCGACTTCAGGCCTGACAAATCCACCATTGACCAGATTTTCACTCTCCGCCAAATCCTGGAATAGACCTACGAAAAACACATCGACACATTCCACCTATTCGTCAACTATAAAGCCGCATTTGATAGAGGTGTTTAAAGCCATGGCTGCGTTCGACATTTCTGCAAAAATAATACGGCTATGCAGGATTACTTCAATACCGAACGAGGATTCAGACAAGGTGACAGTTTGCCGTTTGACCTGTTTAACATCCTGCTGGAAAAGGTCATACGAGATGCACATGTGAATAGAAATGGAGCTCTGTACACCAAACAGCATATGTTATTCGGCTACGCCGATGGCATCGACATAATGGGTCGAGCATTGTGACAACCACCATTGAACGAATTGAGAAGGTGTGTCTGCCAAAGTGGGACTGATAGTAAATAGCGAGAAAACCTAGCTGACGGTATCAACGCGCACCACGTCCATTAGATTCGGACCAACTGTGGGACTTAAAAACTACAGCTTCGAGGTAGTAAACGATGTTATATACCTCGGTACCGCCATAAACAAAACTAATGACATCAGCTTTGAAATCCGGAGGATAATAATGTTGGCCAACAGATGCTGCTATGGCCTGAGTAAGCACCTCAAAAGCAAGGTCACCTCTAGCCAGACCAAACTCAGACTCTACCAGACGCTAATATTACCCTGCTGTTGTATGGGTACTTGCGCAAGCAGATGAGTCAGTTCTTGGAGTGTTTGAGACAAATTTATCCGAAGGTCTATGAGCCGATCTGCATCGACGATGAATATCGTCATCGAATGAACCATGAGCTATACCATCTATTGTCAAACATCGACATAGTCAGACGGATCGAGCTGCGTTGGCTAGGTCATGTTGTGAGAATGGATGTGTATGCCCCAGCTCGTGACGTTCGGGTCAAAATTGTGTCCTCTAGAGCGACCAGAAAAAAAAGACAAAAATAAATTTTGGCCCATTCCCCTTAATATTAACCGATCATCACCTTCTTTGGCCAAGAGCCTACATGCAAATTTCGTGGCGATTGGGCCATAATTGTGGCATGTATCGGCATTGCAAACACTTGGTGTCACACAATTTTATAATACCTTACAACATAGTTGTGTAGGGTATAAAACGACTTACAACATATTGCGAATGTTCCCCCATAAATGAACGCCTCTGAAAAGGTATGCATGAGGTAACCAAAGGCCTAATAGTGAAAGCATAAGGACAATGAATTGTTTACATTCATCGGTTGCTTACATAGTTTTCCCAACTTCACTTACATCTTCGTGATTTATGTATGCTTGAAAAGTGCCAAGGAAAGAAAAGCAACTAAAAAGAACTCAAGTCTAAAAACGTGGTAAATTCATGTCTATGTGGATGTTCATCTCATTTCATCTAAGTTTTGTCTATTTTTGGCATCACACCAACAGTCCATGAATAAACTAAGAACCTTATTGTGGTTATATGGATGGTCCATACACTTTTTGCATCTGCTTCTATGTATGTGTATGTGAGAGTTTGTGAAAAGGCCTTGGAGCACAAAAGACCATTCACATTTTGGCGTCATAAACATATGGTATTATACCGCGTGGAAATATTAACTGTCAACGCCCGCGCTGTTAAAACTGCAACGATATGAAATGATTTGCTGAACATTTGGGCGCTCAGTAAAATTGTAAACTGGCTTTTAGAAGTTTTTTGTTTGCATAGATTATAATGTGGTTTGTTACATGGCTGAAGGGATATCTAAAAAAACGTACACACAAAACACCAATAGGGGGAACGATGTATACACAACTAAAGGCACTGTATCTCCCGAACACAAGGATGTACTCAGCTGTACTCAACCCTTGCAAAAAATAGTTCTATAGCCACGGAAAAAATTTGACCATAAAGGGTTAATATATAAACAAGTGAAAAAAGCGTTATGTTCGTCCACCATAGGTATACTGACAGATACTTGAAATGAAAATATAGGGAAAATACCAAAAAAGTGAACCTATACCGATAATTCTACAAACGGATTTATGTAAACCATTATATACACCAAATACAAATTTCAGCAATTTTTAATGGGGATTTTTCCTAAAATCTGAAAACGCCAAAGCGTGGGCTGATACTAATAACGCATGGTAGAGTATAAAATCTTCAAACTACTGCAATTTAGATTGCAAAGTTATATGAGACTATGCCTAAAGGGGGACCAATATTGATTACATAGTGTAGGAATTAGCGAATATTTTGGGTAATCATTAAATGAGGTCTATGCCTAATAAATTAACGATGTATGTCAATTTCGAACCCAATATTTTAGTTATGTATCTCAATTCATCCCTTTCAGGAATTATCATTATATGAAGAAGATGCCTGTATCCTGCCGATATACAGGAAATACAAATTTCAGAAACGTCTATCGATATTTTTCCTAAAAACCCCAAAATATGGACCGATATTGACTACGCATGGTAGGATGGAACATCCCCAAAATACTGCAATTTAGAGGTTACTGTAATATAGGGCCGTCGCAGCAGGTTTTATATAGTTCATTCTCGAACTTCGCGTTTTAATTTTTTGTCTCGATATCGTCCGCAGGTAGAATGATTGCAACAAAGTATTAGAATCCAACCCAAAACGAGGAACAAATTAGATAAAAATTTTAATATAAAAAGGGTGTTATATGGGGACTATCCATAAAAGGGGACGAATATACCATAAAAGGGGGCGAATATACCATATACGACTACAAAAAACCAAATTACAAAGAATTTGGTTGAAAAACGCGTTCAAGAACCCCAAAATACCGAAAATTGGGTGGTACCCATATATGGGTGCTACCCGAAAAAATTGACCTATATTTATAATTTTTAGTGGAGAGATTTGCTACCCAATAAGAATTCGAAGTAATAAAGTACAGCCAATTCGGTCGAAAAATACGATCAGAACCCCCCAAAATACCGAAAAAGTGAACCTCTATTTATAATTTTTAGTGGAGTAATTTAGTACCCAATAAGAACCCAATGTACCCAATTTCAGCGAGTTCAGTTATAAAACGCACCCAAGAACCCCAAAATACCGAAAATTAAGGGGTACCCTTATATGGGGGCTATCCGAACACATAGACCTATATTTATAACTTTTAGTAGGGGGATTTGCTACCCAATAAGAACTCCATGTACTGAAGTTCTGCGAATTCGGTTGAAAAATACGATCAGAACCACCCAAAATACCGAAACGTTATATGGGGACTACAAGAAAAAGTGGACGTATATTTATAATTTTAAGTGGAGTAATTTAGTGCCCAAGAAGAACACAATATACCAAATTTCTGCGAGTTCAGTTATAAAGCGCACCCAAGAACCCCTAAATACCGAAAATTGGCGGTACCCTTATGCTACCCAATTGGAACTCCAAGTACCAAATTTTAGCGAATTCGGTCGAAAAATGTGATAAAAATCCCAAAAATACCGCAAAATTGGGGATACTCTTATAGAGGGGCTATCCGAAAAAATGGACCCATATTTATAATTGTTGGTGGAGAGATTTATTACTCATTAAGAACTCAAAGTACCAAATTTTAGCGAATTCAGTTGAAAAACACGCCCAAGTACCCCAAAATACCGAAAATTGAAGGTACCCTGCAAAATGTTGGCGATCTATCTCAATTCGTTTAGACGCTAGAGTGATTACAACAGACGGACAGAATTCGTCATAGAATTTTACGCTGATCAAGAATATATATACTTTCTAGGGTCGGAAATGATTATTTCGATGATTATTATTTTTCATCTCTTTTAAATCTTCAAATATATATGTGCAAAGTTACAAACCTTAATAAGCATTGGTATTGGATAGAGCTGAAATCCTTAAATGTGGAGTTCTTATTGGAGTTCATGTGGTTAACATTTCCAAATGTGGAGCGATAAATTTTGAACATTGCAATATATTTCAGTTTATTTTGTGGTAACTGTTGTGGCAAAATTTAGACCATAGTATTAGCGCCAGAAAGACATAGGGTTGAATCCATCTCCAACTATTGAATTTCCTAGTTCGGTCTAAGATGATTAGAAGTACAATGAAAGGGACAAGCCGGTCGTCATATTTGAGCAGAAAGGTTCAAGTTCGCGACGGTACTGTCAATATAGAATTTCTGCCTGAAACAGCGCATAGACCCAATAAAGATTTCAACCTTTTTAAGAACTTCAGTAGTGTTGGCGGGTTATTTGGGATACCATTTGTATTTTGTTTTTGCAAAATAGTCAGGCTCAATCCCTTTTTAAGAACTTTTGAATGCACATCACATGGTGAAGGAAAGAAGAAATTGACGATGTTTTTTGCTTGATTTTATTTCAAAATAATTTCAAATGTTTAAAATTTATAAAAAAAACTACATTAATTTATGCTAACACACTTAAATTATGCTACAAATTATCTAAAATTTTGGATAATAATTCTGTTGGTGTGTAGAATTGATATACGGAAGTATTGTACTAACTACTGTACTGTACTAATTTGGATCTATGTGAACGATCCAGCTGGGATCCGGAAATTTATGAGTAAATTGAGTATTGATTTGAAAAAAAATTTTGGAAAATTGCACTTAGGTCTACGAAAAGTAATAAATGGTACTAAATTTGGTGAATGGATAGAGCTGAAATCCTTAAATGTGGAGTTGTTATTGGAGTTCATGACTGAGGTTAAGTCGTACTTATGGGTACCAAATTGGAATCCAGAATGTTGCAACTTAGAATACTGTCGGATTATAGGTACGAAAAGTACAGAATGGTACCAAATCAGTTTGGATTTTGGTGAACAGATAGCTGGAATTTTTAAATTTGGACTTACGACTACTATGTGAAAGCAGGATTAAGGTAGTTTTAGAAATTCGTATTAATGAGTGCGATAAGTACAAAATTTGGTACAATTTGGACTTTGATGCAATTAAGATTTGTGTTAGAGTGCAGGATTGATTTAGAAATTATATCTTACGAGTATGAAAAATACTAAATGGTACTAAATTTTGTACAATTTGGATTTGGGTGAATGAATAGAGCTTGATTCCTGCTTATATAAAAACACAATTGAATTGAAATTTTGAATAGAAAGGAGTAGCTACCATAATAGAACAAAACCAGTGAGCGGAGCAGTATAGTCGGACGGGGCCGACCATATGATACCCTACACAACTTCCATTAAAATCTAACATTCTGGGGTTCTATATCCTGATCTTGGCAATATTTCGCGATATTTGCACCCTCTTGACCAGCTAGAGTTCAACAAATATTACTAATATTGACTACAGATTCCCTTCACGGTGGGTTGGGTTGTGATGTTCGGCTTTCAATTCAACTAAAAAACACCAAAGATTTAAGATTTCGGTCTAATTCATCCCAAAATTAGTATCTGATCATCGCCGAAAATTATAGCCGTAGTAGTTGACCATACCTGGATCCTCATGGAAAATTTAAGTGTATCTCCCGCATCCGAGTACATACGACAATATAATTGGTATAAATTTAAAGGTCAGCCACTCCTCTTGAATATACTCTCAACTTCTCGGGTCTATGTCCTTCAGGAGTAAACATATACGCCATGGAATACAAATTTTGTCATTTTTCACACAAAAGTCGGGGTCCATTTGACCCGCTAATTAATAACGGATCTTTATCAAAACATGCATGCTTATTCTCTGGCCCGATCCCCTTCTCCATGCAAAAATTCGCGAAGAAAAACCGACAAAAATAAAGTTTTTGGTCCATTTCATCCCCTAAATATTAACCGATCTTTTCCAAAATAGGGGTCTTCATTGGCCAGAACCTATCCTACATGCAAAATTTCGTGAAGATTGGTCCATAACTGTAGCCTGTATCGTGTTTACAAATTTAAAATGGACAGACGGACGGACGGACGGACACACATGTCTAGATCGACTCAGCTAGTCGAGATATGACTATCGGTATACTAAAAGGTGGGTCTAGGACCAATATTTCGCGGCGTTACATACTTTTGGGCTGCACAAAGCTATAATACCCTGACAACATAGTTGTGTAGGATATAAAAACTATATAAGGTAACCGTGAGCGGTACTTATGAATGGATTTTTTATGGTACACAACCACGTGTACATTATAATGAAACAGCGCATAGACCCAATAAAGATTTCAACCTTTTTAAGAACTTCAGTAGTGTTGGCGGGTTATTTGGGATACCATTTGTATTTTGTTTTTGCAAAATAGTCAGGCTCAATCCCTTTTTAAGAACTTTTTAATGCACATCACATGGTGAAGGTTAGAAGAAATTGACGATGTTTTTTGCTTGATTTTATTTCAAAATAATTTCAAATGTTTAAAATTTATAAAAAAAACTACATTAATTTATGCTAACACACTTAAATTATGCTACAAATTATCTAAAATTTTGGATAATAAATCTGTTGGTGTGTAGAATTGATATACGGCAGTATTGTACTAACTACTGTACTGTACTAATTTGGATCTATGTGAACGATCCAGCTGGGATCCGGAAATTTATGAGTAAATTGAGTATTGATTTGAAAAAAAATTTTGAAAATCGCACTTAGGTCTACGAAAAGTAATAAATGGTACAAAATTTGGCGAATGGATAGAGCTGAAATCCTTAAATGTGGAGTTGTTATTGGAGTTCATGACTGAGGTAATGTTGTACTTATGGGTACCAAATTGGAATTCAGAATGTTGCAACTTAGAATACTGTCGGATTGTAGGTACGAAATGTACAGAATGGTACCAAATCAATTTGGATTTTGGTGAACAGATAGCTGGAATTTTTAAATTTGGACTTACGACTACTATGTGAAAGCAGGATTAAGGTAGTTTTAGAAATTCGTATTAATGAGTGCGATAAGTACAAAATTTGGTACAATTTGGACTTTGATGCAATTAAGATTTGTGTTAGAGTGCAGGATTGATTTAGAAATTATATCTTACGAGTATGAAAAATACTAAATGGTACTAAATTTTGTACAATTTGGATTTGGGTGAATGAATAGAGCTTGATTCCTGCTTATATAAAAACACAATTGAATTGAAATTTTGAATAGAAAGGAGTAGCTACCATAATAGAACAAAACCAGTGAGCGGAGCAGTATAGTCGGACGGGGCCGACCATATGATACCCTACACAACTTCCATTAAAATCTAACATTCTGGGGTTCTATATCCTGATCTTGGCAATATTTCGCGATTTGCACCCTCTTGACCAGCTAGAGTTCAACAAATATTACTAATATTGACTACAGATTCCCTTCACGGTGGGTTGGGTTGTGATGTTCGGCTTTCAATTCAACTAAAAAACACCAAAGATTTAAGATTTCGGTCTAATTCATCCCAAAATTAGTATCTGATCATCGCCGAAAATTATAGCCGTAGTAGTTGACCATACCTGGATCCTCATGGAAAATTTAAGTGTATCTCCCGCATCCGAGTACATACGACAATATAATTGGTATAAATTTAAAGGTCAGCCACTCCTCTTGAATATACTCTCAACTTCTCGGGTCTATGTCCTTCAGGAGTAAACATATACGCCATGGAATACAAATTTTGTCATTTTTCACACAAAAGTCGGGGTCCATTTGACCCGCTAATTAATAACGGATCTTTATCAAAACATGCATGCTTATTCTCTGGCCCGATCCCCTTCTCCATGCAAAAATTCGCGAAGAAAAACCGACAAAAATAAAGTTTTTGGTCCATTTCATCCCCTAAATATTAACCGATCTTTTCCAAAATAGGGGTCTTCATTGGCCAGAACCTATCCTACATGCAAAATTTCGTGAAGATTGGTCCATAACTGTAGCCTGTATCGTGTTTACAAATTTAAAATGGACAGACGGACGGACGGACGGACACACATGTCTAGATCGACTCAGCTAGTCGAGATATGACTATCGGTATACTAAAAGGTGGGTCTAGGACCAATATTTCGCGGCGTTACATACTTTTGGGCTGCACAAAGCTATAATACCCTGACAACATAGTTGTGTAGGATATAAAAACTATATAAGGTAACCGTGAGCGGTACTTATGAATGGATTTTTTATGGTACACAACCACGTGTACATTATAATGTATTCTAAATTTACCGTATTCTAAAATTACACATCAGTAAAAATTAACATTTGAATGGGATGGAACGGCTATTATAACAGAACCCAAGGGAAATTCGAATCTTATTTGTTTCTTTGTCAATCAAAATAATGATATAATACCATTATTACAGCAATTTCTATGACTAATGCCTTATTGTGTTCATAGGTTACTTGGTTCTTCGTGGAAATTATAAGAATTTATATGTTTGGGTTTTAAATCAGTAAATATTTTTTGAGAAAAAAACTTAACCCTTTGTGCCCCGAATTGTTTTCCGTAATAATAGAACAAATTTCTGTTCACATGTTTTAATGAAACTATCCCAAATAAGATATGAACAAAATTTGTCGTCGCTACATCCCAGTACCTTCTTTGTTAAAAACATAAGTCCAATATAAAGAAAAACTTATGTAATATCGACGGAAAATTTATTTTTAATTATTCTTTAGGTTCTTAGAATTTAGAAAAATTATAAATATTTTGGAGGGTACAATTCGTATATTCCAAATACGAAGCGATTTAAATAACTTGGACTGTATACACAAAATGATACTGTACACTTTTTTCAGTCAACTATATATTGAAAAGCGAATAACTTGACCAACAATTTCAAATTTTTAGATTTTTCTTTTGATATGTGTCGTTCGTATTTATGTACTACATTTCTTTATGCTACACACTTAAATTATGCTACAAATTAATATCCACTGTAAAACAGTAGGGAGAGTTCAAATGTCAATCACCACTGCCCGATTGGCATTCAATTTTTCATTGATATCAGAAAGGTATGTATATGACAGAGACCTGCGCCGATCGGCTCACAGCCGGCTGAGCCGATAAAATTCAAAAGCCGCCGCCGCCGAAATTTTGTTCGGCTTCAATTTTCGTTCATGTTCGTTATAAAAGAAAAAAATTTGCAAAAATACTGTTTTTATAATTAATATAATTATTAGAATTAAAAACCAGTGAGCGGAGCAGTGTAGTCGGACGGGGCCGACAATATGATACCCTACACAACTTCCTCGAAAATCTATCTTTCTGTGGTTCTATATTTTGATCTTGGGCAATATTTGCACTCTCTTGACCTCTACAGTGTTCAATTGTGTCCTACAGATCGACTCAAAAAAAAAAAAACAAAAAATTATGTTTTCGGTCCACTTTATCCCAATATTATTATCTGATCACCACCGAAAATTATGGGCGTTGTCCTAGACCATACCTGGATCCTCATAGAAAATTTCAAAGCGATCAGCGCTATATTTCCGCCCTCTAGTGTGTTAATGGGTTACTGAATAATATCTGAGTGCGTAAGCATATGTATATATTTACGTGTAACTCCCACATCCAAGTACAAACGACAACGTAATTGATATCAATTTGAACGCCAACCACTCCTCATGGATATGTTGTAAACTTCTTGGATCTATGTCGTTCAGGGGTAAATATATACAAACTCTTGGGGCTGCACAAAGCTATAATACCCTGACAACATAGTTGTGTAGGGTGTAATTTTATTTAATATATAATAAATATATTTAATATATAAAAGTTATTGAGCCAATTTAAAACCAAATTTTTATTTTTGCAATATGGTAATATTGGAACGCTATTTTTGTTTTTGGCAAATAGGCAACTCTTTAAAGTGTGCGTTAGTTTTTTATGTTAAAAGCAAATAAACAAAAATGGCGAACCAAAAAATTATATTTTAAATGAAACTAATTCAGAATCCGATGACGACATAGCTGTGTTTACTGAAATTTATAACGATATAAATGAGTATTAAAAAATATTGAGGAGAAAAAGTCAAATTAAGAAAAAGTGCAATTGCTTTAACAAAAAAATCCTCAGGAGGATCAGTGGTTTGGGACCATTTTGGTCAATTTGTAATTGGAAACAACCCTGTTCTTACAAAGTTCCAACTTTGCAATGCTTGCTTTGAGGAGACTCCCATGCGACTAAAAGGGTGATTAAATGCTATTTCTTGGAAATGATTTTGTTTTAGGAGAATTACCAATTATATTAGATTTTCAGGGTTAGATTAGATCTTCAGGGCCGTAAGTACCCCACAATCAACACCAATATTTTATTCTATGAAAAAATAAGTGACAGCAAAGATTTGATTTTCAAAAACGAAACAATTTTATGCCTTGACATCGGCTCACAGCCGGCTTTAAGCCGCCGCCGCCGACAAATTTGCTCGGCGCAGGTCTCTGGTATAAGGTTTTTTCATTGGTTCAAATATCTATGTAGATCACACATTTAATTTCACCCGATTCCAATTCTGTCTGTTCTATCTACAGGATATAATAGAATCTCTTGTATGTAGCCATGTACCTGCATAGTTAGTTCATAGTTAGTTTCAACGATTCAAAATTACGTGTTCTTCGAGAGGGAACATTAAAAATTATTTATCCCGTAAGAAAAGGTGAATCAAACAGGCCACGTGTTGATTTAATAATAAATAATGCTCTTAACATAAAACGTCTTTTTTCTAGTGTTGGAAGATTAATCAACAATAAGCGACTTTTATAAGGTGGAAGTAATTCCGATGGGTTCCAATTTAGGCCACGCAAGGCAAAGATTAAAACTGAACTGACTCAATTTGATCACAGTGACATTTATAAAATGGACTCCAAAGAATGCAACCATATTCTAGGACTGGGCGGACAATACTAACAAATAATATTTTAGTGACATAAGGGTCATCAAACTCTTTAGAACAGCGTTTAATGAATCCTAATAAAGACTTGGCTTTATTAACACAAGAATCGATATGAAGATGAAACCTTAGTTTAGGATCTAAGATGACGCCAAGATCAGAGAAAGAATCACCATTGTCCAGTTTGTATGACCCTATAAAGTAGTCGGATTGTATTGGATGTTTCTGAATAAGGAAAATTTCCCAATCGAGCAAACGTGGCATACGCCATCTAGTATTCTGCAGCACATTGCCCAGTCCATAATTTCATCTCGGTAGGAGAAACCTTTATTATTTGGCGCACAAATTGCACGAATTCAGACGAAAATATATAGGTGTCATATTTACATATGAATATTATTATATTATTGTAGCTCCAATATTATACTTTGTTCAGAAATTAGTCCCAATCGAAAAAATTTGTTATTTGGTACACCATTTAGATGAAATCAGATGAAAATGGAAGCTATATCTAAACCTGAACCGATTTCAACAAGTTTCAATTCAATACTCTATACTCTATTTCACGTAACGCTACCAAACGTAAGCTCTTCGGTGCACCATTTGCATGAAACTGGACGAAAATATATTGTCTCAATAGAACAAACCTTGGGAGTTTGGAGCACCATTTACATAAATGGGAGCTATATATCTCATCCGATTTCAATGAAACTTAACTCGCTCTATGTTAGTCTAAATTCAATACGTAATGCCAAATTATGTTTCAATCGGACAAAAATTGGGAGTTTGGTGCACCATTTTCATAAAATGGGACTAAGCTATATTGGAACTATATCTAAATCTGAACCGATTTTTACAAAACTTCAAACTGCAATGCAAAATGTCGTCTCTATCCGATATTGGGAGTTTGGTGCACCATTTACATAAAATCGGCTAAATAAATGAGCTGTGCAAAATTTCATCCAATTCGGATCATAAATGCGACCTGTACTTTGAAACAGCCGAACTTGTTGCAAAAACGGTGTGTCCTCAAACGGTTTTATATATGTTAAGGTGAAGAAAAAATTACCTTCCTGGGGCATTTATACAAAGAAAACGCTGTATCTGGAAGCAAACATTTTGAATGAGATAAAATGTTTATTCCTATTTGATTTCGTAATACGCAAATTAAATACATTATACTCATCTATCAGACACTTTATGAAAATCATATCTCTACTGTCAGTTTCAGTTAAACGATTCTCCAACAACCATTACCAATGTACTTGTAGTAACGTTCTTCAAGCTGATATATTTTTTCTTCCTTTCCTCAATTCTTATTTTGTTTTTGGTATATGTTTGTTTTTGCGAAGTTTATTTTACCTGAATTCAATCTCTTTCGAATGCTATGACAGAATAGTAGTGCGCTCTATTGTCTTCTAGACAGAATATTGTCTCAAGCTTTTTAAATAAATATTTTCTATTTCTATGAAGTTTTCTGAGAAGAAAAAAAAAACAAACAATCATACAAGCCAGCGGACGGACGGATAAATAGTACGAAGATAGGCATCTTATACTTACTGTTTGTTTGATATAAACAGTAGTTAAATTTTTTTCGGGTTTGGGTGAACACGTCTCAGTTTTGGAACGGCATGAATTGTTCATGGATTTCAATTCATTATTTTGGAAAACATAGACGAATGTTAAACAACTGCATACGACAAGTCGATGATGAAGATCACCTGAAGTTGTTATATAACTACTACCATGAAGGAGTTGTTGGTGTTGCTTTCCACTTCCATAACATCTAATGTTTGTTTTTGCTGCACACTCGCTAGAGTTAACATTGCCATTGTTTTTTGTTGCCATTGTCATGTTTACTCTCTACACAATTTCATGGAATTTGAATAATGGGAAAATCGAATCGATGTTGTACTTCATTGCTATTGAATAGAGAGTTTACAGTGAAACAAAATGAAACAAACAATACATTAACAGGATTAGGAATCTGGCAGATTTGTAATGGCCCCTCGGGAAACATTATACTGAAGGTTATTTTGCGGAAATCGAGGGAAAGTTTCGGATTGGTGTGGAGTGGTAGCATGACACATATAAAGTCAGGAGTGTTAAATCGACTCCGCTCTTTGTCCAAGGAGGTGATTAGGGCAAGACAAGACACTGTCATTTAATAAACATTTTTTACTATCGAAATCACTGTTTTCTATATACATATATTTCCCGTGTAAGCATAATTTGAATACCAACGTGGGTATTTACTTATTTCCATCGTCGTGAAGGTTATGAGAAACTGCAGCAAACATATCAATTCTGTGTAGTAATTGCATTTGAAAATGGGAAATTGATTCATGCCACTCTGTTGGAAGCGACAGACTTTTAAGTAACTGTGCGGAACTTAATGGATATGAATTGTAGCATTGAGATTAATCAAATGTAGGCACATTAGAGAAGCATGTTATTGTATTGTACGGATGTGTTCATTGACAAGAAGATAAAATTTACGTTATATTTAGTCAGCATATGCAGTGAGTGACCTAAATGGTGCGATTCAATTTTATTAATATTTTAGGTAAAAATAATAAAAAAGTTGGTGTTTGACTAATTAAATCTAAGAATAGTATAATAAAAGAAGTAAAAAGTGTCAGTCGGTGTTGCCGACTGATATGTATATACCTTTATACTATGATTTTATTATTCGCTTTATATAAGATATATGTTTTTATCAAAAAAAGGTTGCGGATTTAATGTTGAGTTATTCAATTCACATTAAATTTACAAGTTTTGTGAGGAAGGTACCATATGGATAAAGTTGACAGGATATATATAATAGGTTGTGCAAAGTTTGGTTGAAATCGGACATTCCATTCTTCTAATATTGTAAATATTAACTTTTTTGATCGATATTCGCCATCTTCCAACTTATATTAAGTTTGGAAGAACTATTACGATGTGCAAAATTTGAATGAAATCGTGCGCACCGACCAGACAGACGAACGGACCTTTGCAAATCGACTCTAAATTGTCTCAATCGAATTTTGGCCACAGAAACATGGGGTCTAACACTAATATTTTTATGAGGCACATTTTGCCGTATCAAAGTGTATATACCTTCTGAGGGTTATTTCAAATCTAGTCTTCTATTTTTATATTTAGTTAGTTATGTGATCAGTATTTGCTTCAGGTATATGCATAGACATAAGAGCGTGGGCTTTTCATTTGATTTTTCAGATATCAACAGTTTATAAAAGAATAGAAATTGGTTAGTTAGTTTAAAAACCAGTGAGCGGAGCAGTATAGTCGGACGGGGCCGACCATATGATACCCTACACAACCTCCACAAAAATCTAACGTTCTGTGGATATATATTCTGAGCATGGAAAATATTTCTCTATATTTACGCCCTCTTGACCGACTAGAAGTCAACAAATATTACTAATATTCAGTAAATCCCTTCTAATTAGTTGTCCAGATTCCCTTCACGGTGGGTTGTGTTATGATGTTCGACTTTCAATTGTGGACTATATATGGACTAGAAAAAACACAAAAAATTAAGTTTTCGGTCCACCTCATCCCAATATTATTTTCTGATCATCACCGAAAATTATAGGCGTTATCCTTGACCATTCCTGGATCCTCATGGAAATTTTCAAAAGCGATCCGCGCTGTATTTCCGCCTCCAGTGTGGTAATGTGTTACTAAATAATATCTGAGTACGTAAGCACCTGTAAATATTTAAATGTAACATCCGCATCCGAGTACATACGACAATATAATTGGTATCAATTTAAACGTCAACCACTCCTCTTGGATATACTATCAACTTCTCGGCTCTATGTCATTCAGGAGTAAATATATACGCTATAGAATAAAAATTTTGTAATTTTTCACACAAAAGTTAGGGTCCATTTGATCCGCTACATATTGACAGATCTTTATCAAAACATGCATGCTTATTCTCTGGCCCGATCCCCTTCTCCATGCAAAAATTCGCGATGTTTGGGCCATAATTGCGGCCTCTAGAGCGACCAGAAAATCAGACAAAAATTTAGTTTTTGGTCCATTTCATCCCCTAAATATTAACCGACCTTTCCAAAACGATAGGGGTCTTCATTGGGCAGAACCCATCCTACATGCAAAATTTCGTGAAGATTGGTCCATAACTGCGGCCTGTATCGTGTTTACAAATTATAATGGACAGACGGACGGACGGACACACATGTCTAGATCGACTCAGCTAGTCGAGATATGACGATCGTTATACTTAAAGATGGGTCTAGGACCAAGATTTCGCGGCGTTACAAACTCTTGCACAAAGCTATAATAGCCTAACAACATAGTTGTGTAGGGTATAAAAAATAGAATCGTTTGTTGTAAATTCCACAAAAAAAAGCGTACTAAGATTACGGATTTTTTTTAAAAATTGTGAACAATTCACAGTTGATTTAATCTTCCAAAAGGATTAAAAAAATAAATAAATAGAAATTAAAAAAGTACATACGTTGTGTATAATCCATGACGTGTATTATATCAGAATTCAGTTATAGTCCATTAAAACGAAATTCGGATATAGACCTAATTCGTCCACAAAAATTGTGCCACTATAGTTGTGGACTATATGCGAAAACTACTGTATATTTGTAAATAGATTTTCATAACATACCATAATCGTGTGAATCAAATGCGATTAGGTCGTGGATCTTTCGAGCTCATTACATTTGACCTGAAACATCAGCAGAAAGGAATTTTTATTTAATAATGGTCTGCACTTCATTAGACGCGCCGTCATATCCTTGACATCTCAAAAATGTTGCATCCAAACCCAAACCGATTACTATGTTTATTCTGACGGTTGAAAATTATTTTGCTCCAAACTATTCTAATTCCACGTAGCTAAGAAAATATTTTTTAACTTTTTTAGATACCTTTTAAATTTTATACATATTTTATACATAGTTTCATTCGCTAAAACCGAAAAGAGTACAGCACTTTTCACTTCTTCGACAATAGACTTCTGGATGTATTCTCCAATTAGTTTTATTAACTCGTTCTCTATTCTGGGACTCAAGTATGTTGCATTTTTGGGTAAACTCTCTAAACATTTAAGTTTACGTCTAACGACAGTATTCAGGAGGCTTTACTTTCCGTCAAGGCGATGTCTTCCCTTTTTATACTTTGTTCTTTCAATATATCTGAAGCTTACTTGCCCGTAATATGTTTTATACGTTTTTAAAAAATATCTTTCATTCTCGATATAAAGTCCTCAGTCTTCATTATCGCATCTTTGTGGTATTCCTTTTTTTTCGTGGTCGGTGAAGCATTCAAGACCATCTTTCCAATTTATAAGAGGGTGGAACGGAGAGACTTGGTGGTTGTCTCTTCTTTTACAAAAATCACCTTTGGTTAAATCTTAATATGCGGTACAAGATAACAAATACTTTGTACTACTCAAATAATCGATTTGATATTAACCTAGGTCCTCGGAGCAACACAAATGTTGCCAAACCACTTAACGTTCTGAGCCATCAACACACTTCTAAAAACGGTTGCGCAGAAACATGTGTATACCATGGAAGCAATTGTAGGTGTATGGATTAATTATCCATCGCTACAACAAAAATCTGCTTTGAAAAGGACTGCTCCTAGAATGAAGACAAATGTCGAACTTTGACAAATTTGAATTTAATTCGCATATGCAAGTTTCGCATCAGGGCAGAATAAATACAAGTTATCAACATACGACCTTTGTAAAGCCACATAGCCCAATGTGCCTGATGAGCCGCTTAATCAACGGCGAAACGCGTCGCATAATGGTGGATACGTAGTTTCTTCTCCTGGCTTTCCTTTTCATTGCAAAATTTAGATCATAATAATCACTTAAAATGTCCTTATAAATAGATCTTCCATACTTCAAAAATATATTGGTTTCCTTCATTATAATCCTTAGAAGTCGAATAGTTTCTTTTACGTGATTTCGTAACATTTAAGATTTCATTTCAAATATTTATTTGTTTTCAAAAATATTTATTGATATCTCAAAGTTCTAGCAAATTCTGATAAATTTCAACCTTTATTCGGTATAAAAACGTGAATTCCCCAACACAGAGTAAAATGCCTTATGTTGTTGCTATTATATTTTCCATGCAAAATAGAACGTTTTTATCTGAAACCGCAGTAGAAAACAATTCCGTCACATCCATCCGTAAAAATCCATTTTTCCATTTCTTGAGAGCACCTCTTGTATATACTAAAAGTTGTTTAGGGTATCCACAAGTCAGCCCGTTCGACGGATTATAATATAATTTAGATTTAAACAGTTTACGGAAGTGTAGCACCTTTTTTCAAGATTTCCAGTTTTACTCGACACCAAATCAAAACCTGTAAAAAAAATTAAGAATATTTCGTAAAATTATTAGAAAGCTGTAATTATTCGTAGAATTTCTTTCACCCCACCAAAATAGTTGCACACAAAAAATAAGCTTAACATATGGTTCATTTATTCCGCAAACTATTCTTAGGTATACTCAACATTATAACATATTTAGTTGGGTTAAGCAAGAAAACCAAAAAGAAACATGTCTATTTTTATTGTCGAACATTAGATGGTAAACAACATTACCAAGTTGTTGTTGTTGCTTTGCTCAAACATTTTAAGGGTAATCTACTTAATTTCGGCAATAGCTTGCATTTGTGAAATGGGTTTGAATAGAACAACAGCAGAACACTTGCACTAAGAAAAGTTGGCCACTTTAAGACAACAACAAAAAAGAGTGCAATACAAAAAAAAAAAAAAAAAACAAAAACAACAAAAAACTACAGTAGAGAGTATGATAGACGTCTGTCTAGTAAGCGGACCACTTCATTTGTAGTGGAAAGTATTGGAGGTACTTGGAATATAAGCTAAGTGGTATAACAATTTTTTATTTTCATTTTGGTTTTGGTTTTATAAAGTAGGCCAATTATGAAAATATCAGGTAATGCGGCCAAAATACAAATGGCCCAACATTAAGGGGTTCAGGGGAACACACACGCAAGAACCAAACAGCTGGCGAAGAGATTGCCAGACAGACACAATTAGACATGGCTTTTCAACTATTAAATTTAGTGTGAAATTTGAAAGTCAATTAAAGGCATAATGACTTTTTCCTCTCAAGACCTTAACTGCCACCAAAACAACAAGAACAACAACATAAAACTCCAAAACAAGCCGTAACAATTTCCCCTTTTTCTTAAATTTATAGAAATCAGTTCAAATGGCCAAACTAACAATCGGTTTTTTTGTTTTTTTTTTTCTTTAAACGCTTCCAAAAGAGTTGTATGCTCTTGGAAAATTGTATCGATAAAAATTGGGGAAAATAGATTTATTGCCATCCCAGGCCACCTCTTTTATGTTTCGTATTTCATTCTTACGTTGTAGAGATTCAATCTTTTTTCATTTTTTTCTTTGTCTGTTTCTTATAAGAAAAATTTGATCGAACATTTCCAATTTCAACCTGAAACGTATGGAGTTCCATTGCAGTGCAAGTGCTGCTGCTTCTTTGCAGTGCAAGTGCTGTTGTTGTGGCATTTGTTGCGCTCATAACTAATGCAGCATGTATCATGACCTTTGCTTACTAAATGCAATTCAATAAATTCAAGTATCTTGTAGTAGATAACCTATGAACGAGGTTGAAGTAATAAGGTGGAGGAAACATATAACGGACTATTTTAGTATGGAGATGAAGAGGATGTTATTTAAGCTTCTTCATAATGTTAAAATTACAAACAAAAATCCTCCAGATATAGCTGTTTTAAGCTAGAAGTGACATTCAACGTTGTTTTCCCGAAACTACTGACGTTAACAAATTCAATCGTTTCTAAATTTTCAAAATTGACTTTATTGTTTTCCAAGTATTCTCCAGAATTAAACACTTGCTCATACCCAATTGTCGAAGTACGTTTTTATGAACGCTAATTCTGGCGACGCACGGTGGCTCGAAAATCGATCTTCATGTTATTCCTATATTCCTATATCGAAATTAAACTAAGGAGCCAAAAAATATATAAAACCAGTAAGGAAAGTTCAAAAGTCATACGGGACCGATATATGATATTCTTCACCACGTTGGGTGCATACAAGAGCTGCTCATATGTACAATATCCTACCGTTAAGAAAAAAAAAAACGGAATCGAACGAAATTAAATACATTATCTACATAGATATATGAACCAATTTAATGCTATACGTACCATTCTGAAATCTGTAAAAAATTGCATGTCAATCGGGAGACTTGTCTTCTTTGGCGTACTATTTGTGTGAAATCAAGCCAAATTATGTGTGTCAATTTTTACTCCTTCAGTTGATGACAAGGTGAAATAAGCTCATTTTTTGAAGGACGGGTTACTCCCAATCAGGTCTGTATATGGCGTGCACGCATACATGTGGCAGCTATTGGTTTTTGAAGGTGAGACCGCCAAATGTTTGCATAGAGTTGTGCTATATTGACCCACGTTAGATATAGTCCCCATACAAGGATACACCTCAATTCCCTGAATTAAGTTTAGAATGAAGTGTGTTAAGTATCGAGAAAAAAGGTTCATATTTAGTTTATATATATATATATATATATATATAAGACCGAAAAAGTCCCCCCGGATAAAGGTGCGGATAGCAGAAAATCGAGGAGAATCAATACGATCAATTACCATCCAAATTTTGCTCGGAGGAATCATTGAGCTCTTCCGAAGTTTCCCAAAACAATGTGAAGTCGAAAGATTTAAGCGCAAAATCAAGGTACAAATCTAAAGCAAATGATGAAAGGACATTTTGTAGCGATGCAAGCCAAAATGAATTTCATGAGATAATTGATTCTGTTGCCGATCTTACAATCGAAAGTGGTCAATCTCAAACTAAACGTCCCCGAATTTGTGACATAGCATTAAAAGTGACACATAATTCCCAAAATCGATTCGCATTGTTGAATGGTATTGACATACTTCTCGAACCATCTATCCCAAGAGCACAGTCGTCTCAAAGCCAACGTGAAATCAATGTCAAAGAGCAAAATGCGTCTATTAGTAGGGTTTGGCGTTGCCAACATTGGGGTCATATCTCGAAAAAATTGTAGCAGACTATATGTCTGTATGAAATGCGATCAAAAGCACGCACCAGGTGACTGCAAATTCGTATCTAATGAAGAAAATAAGCCTTATTGTGCGAATTGCAAGCAATTTGGTCATCCGTCTAATTATCGGGGCTGTAGCACTTACAAAGATTACTTGAAGAAACAGGAACAAACTAAGTCTATAGCCAAGGAAAAAGGGCATTAGCTTTCTGCAATGTGTCAAAAGTGTTAAACGGTTTCAACACTTGTAACCCAAGCCGAACATACGCTGGTTGTTTTAAAGACTCTCAGCATATAAGATCGAAACGTATTATAATAGAGGCATTTTTAAAAATTGCTATGGGTATTTGTCAGGCCGAAACTATAACCATGAAGGACAAAATCGAAAATTTTGTTAGGGACTATAGAACATTGTCGAAGGAACAAGCAAAGAATCAATGCTTAGAACTTTGAGTCCGTAATTTTTTAAATTTTCTGTCATTTAATGTTAGATCGCTTGTTGAAGTGAGTCGTAGAATTGAATTATCAAAGATTTTAAATTCAAACAACATTTCGGCTTTATACAAGAAACTCACTTAAGAGATGCCCATAGAGTTGCTTTAGAAAATTACGCCTTCGTAAGGGACAATAGTTCCCAAGGCGTAGCAATAAGGGATTTTACATATCCTAGCTTGTTTTTAAGCATTGGTGTCATTTTAAATGGCGTTGAAGAAAGTATTTTGATTGGTTCGATCTACATCCCGTGCAATGCTAATCGCACTCAATATAGAACCAGTTTAGAAGCATTGAATATTATTTCCCGAAATTACTGCGGATTAATAATCGGGGGTGATTTTAACTCCAGACACTTGGCAGACATTAAATAATTTGAATGGGAACACCTTTTATGAAGTGATTCGGTAATCGGCGGTGGATTTTTTGAGAATCTCAGACTCTGTTCCATCTTTCCAGAATGGTTCATCATTTCTAGATCATTTTATAGTAAGCACAGACTTAGTCGGTCCGATATCTCAAAATAAGCCAAATAAGCTCATTACTAACATTTTTTGACCATTTTCTCTTAAAATTACACTTAAAATTGTCATCGTTTTCAATTATTTCGAGTCCTCCAAAATAGTATACATACTTCCTATAAAAACACAAATTGGGATATATTCAGAGTTGATATTTAAGATGGTTTGCTGCATAACTTTCCGGATTCAAAATATTAGGTTGGAAAATGGTTTGAGCTATATCGGATCTCAATTAGGCATAACCGTAGCCCCTCATATAATGATAATTCAAATTGTTCCGCAATTCCTACACGATGTTTTCGATATTTGTCACCGTTTAGGTATAGCAACGCATATAACTTTGTCTTCTAAATTGCATTATTTTGATTATTTTATACACATGTTCCACCCTACCATGCATTATCAATATCTTACTACGATTTAGGATCTTGAGATTTTAGGAAAAATCTCCACAAAAATTTTGTATTTCGGTACAGGCCCACTTTTTGGTATGTTCCATATACCCCCTATAATTTCTTACATCTGAAGTGTCGACAGTATAACATATTTCCAATACATTTCAACCTATTAATTTCGTACTTTCCACCATGTGGTGTGCATTGTAAATTCCTTAAATCGATCGAGAGCTTTGTATGCAATTTGTCTGACAGAAGATTACTTATGATATAAGAACATTAAATACAAAAATAAACTCACGTTAACCCTACGGTCAATAACCGGGTACATTTGTACCTTTTTTGAATAAAAATGCTGTAAAATGTTCAATAATCGAGGTATTTAGATCAAATTTTGAGGAATCATTGTTGACGTATTTTCACCCATAATTGAAGAAAAAAATTTAAATATTTTCTATATTTTCCCATTTTCCTACATCTAGGTCAGATCCGTGCAGACTAATATAAAACAAAAAACCGCACGATAGTCCAATTTTTAATGAATTACAGCGCTATCTTTAAATGGGTGCAAATGTACCACGGTTATTGATCTGCGTTTACTTTTTTGGTTATTGACCGTAGGGTTAAAGAGATTCCTGATATCGTTTTCAACCTCCTTGCAAGATTATACAAATATTGTCTGCATAAGATCTCCTTACATGAAGAATTTATTTACGCAATCGATTAAGTTCTGCTTATTTTTAAACCAACTCGTACCAACTGACAAACAAACCAAAAATAATGGATACATTATCTTAGTGATTTGTTTCGTTTTTTTTTTCTACTTCTTCTCTTCTTTTTTCGACTGTATTTTGGTCAAAATGCAAGTATGTTGTATACGGTCGATTGCAGTAAATAAATAAAGAAGACTGTAACAAACAAAAAACAACAATAAAGAAATAAACAACAAAATAAAAGACGGTCGTTCGTTCGTTCATAGTAACTTTGTCCCGGTGTGTTTACATTGTTTAGTCCACACACAAAAAAAGCTAGAACATGTAAACTCGCTCTGCAGCGACCAAGCCACACACACACAATTATCCACAGAAATAATAGTGGATATCTTATGACTGGATGTGCTTAAGGTATCCATCCATCCATCTATTTAGATGTCTGTCCGGTCCATCTATACATTGGATTAAGCAATGTCTTATTATACGAACGTGTATCGTATTCGAAGGCATGCTGGTATGTTATATGGTTGTATGTGTGTGTCTGTTGCGGCACGTAAATATTTAGCTACGAAACGTACGCAAAGAATAATCAAGAGCAGCAAGTAACCAAAAAAGCAAAAAAGCTGAAAAAAAGAACAACAAACATTGACGACCAAGTCGACAAGAAACGTACGCAAAGAATAATCAAGAGCAGCAAGTAACCAAAAAAGCAAAAAAGCTGAAAAAAAGAACAACAAACATTGACGACCAAGTCGACCCATTAACATGAAACCCATTAAAAAAAAGTGAATCTATACCGCAACATTACCGGTACAGTCATTTTTTGAAATCTATGCAACCCACTCCACCAATAAACAAAAAAGAAATACCAAAACAAAACACACATACACTGAAAACAAACAAACACATATCTTTAAGATACTGGAGAGAGAATATTTGCTCTCTTGCAATCTCTTGGATACTCACCTGTTAGAGTAATGAGGCAGATACAAAACTGAGTAAACTAAACACTGATCATGTTGAGACACTAATGTTGCTAAGCGCACAAATTCCCATTGAGAACGGGGAAGGGTATTTTTGTTTATAAACAAATTAACATTCTTTCTCTTTCGCTCTCAGTCATACTCACCTGTTATTTAAAAAAGTTATTCTCAAAATTATCATGAGGAATTCGTATGGGTGTGAATGTTGCCATATGATCAGTACTCAAATTTGGATTTGTACGAATCGAGAGAAGACGATTTCGAAAGCTTTTTTTAACTTTATTTCCATGTTCAGTTCATTTTTTGTTTCATTGTCATTTGAATATAACAGTATTCAGCATTCGGTATATTGAGGGGATAAGTTTGGATTTCATACAAAGACATGGGAAAAATAATATGTGCATGGAATTAGCTACAATAAGTATTATACCCTGCAACTATAAGGGTAAGGGTATTATAGATCTGTGTGGCTCAAAGATGTTGGTCTTAGACCCACCTTTTAGTATACCGATCGGTCTAGACATGTGTGTCCGTCCTTCTGTCCTTTATAACTTATAAACACGATACAGGTCAGTTATATTTTTGGTCCATTTCATCCCCTAAATTTTTGTCTGTTTTTCTGGTCGCTCTAGTAACCACATTTATGACCCCAACATCACGAAATTTTTCACAGAGAAAGGGGTCTGACTATAGAATAATCATGACTGTTTTAATATTTTGCGGGTTAAATGGAGCCAGACTTTTATGTGAAAATTTTGCAAGATTTGTATTCTATGGCGTATATTTTTTCTCCGAAAGGATATAGACCTGAAAAGTTGATAGAATATCCAAGTGCAGTGGTTGACCTATAAATTGAAGGTATAAATACGAGCTGATGGCTAGAGAATTTTGCATGAGTTTCGGGTTATGGTCAGGGACGAAGCTATCATTTTCGATGATGAACAGGGGAGGTGATCTGATAATGAACGGTTAATATTTAGCGGTATAAAATAACAAAATTTTAATCTTATGGAGTAATTTTTACTTCGGAAGAGTGCAAATGTCGCAAAATTTTGCCCAAGCTCAGAATATAGATTCGCAGAAGTTTAGAGCTCAGTAGTAGTAATTTCGTGTAAATCGAACAAACGAAAGGTCTTTGGTGCGCCATTCACTTAAAATCGGATGAAAACATATATACGAGTCATATCTAAATCTGAACCTTGGCTAACACTTGTCATTCTAGCCTCAATGTGAATTTCATCTTAATCGGACAAACATTGGGATTTTCGTGTACCATTATATATGTTTATCTGTACCGGTTTGAAGCAAAATTTAAATGTAATCTTAATCATTGGTCTAAATAAATGAGCTCCAAATGGGTAATGGGTAACTGTAGCGAGTTACATCATAATTTGCTACAGTTTTTGGTCGTCAGTGTTTTTAAATCTCCCATACGCCATTTTTACTTACATCGGGGGTTTTAGGAACACTTCCAAACCTAATACGCTGTAAAATATTACCACGTGGTGTTGGAACCTTCATTACATGTAACTGTCAGGATGCCTATGGTGGAGATTATCAAAAGTTTGGCCCGGCCGAACTTAACGCCTTTTTCACTTGCTTTAAATTTGAGATGAATCAGACAATTATTCAGAAATCCAAAAGGAAATAAAAAATATATTTACATTTTAAATTAAATTTTAGATTTTAAAGAACAAACCTCTGGCATTATCTGGGTTAGCATACTTCCCAAGTGCTTTCATCCTAAAAATTGTTCTCCCTCACAGACCATGAACTAAATTTGGTCGCTTAAGACTATAAAACATTAACCACCCAGTAACTTCCCACTTCCACATTTAACCACTGTGCGTCGTTATTTACAGTGTTCCACATTTCTTTTGAGACATTGGCACATTCGTTGACATGTCTGTTGATTCATTTACGTACTGTTTACTGTTGTGTGTGTGTGTTTTTGTTTTGTTACTTTTTATTGTTGTCTTTTGCCGTTTCCTTTATTCCTTTGGACTCACATGAAATAGACCAGTAAATAATGTTATCCTTTGTGTGGTTGTGTTCTTTGTGTTGTCGTCGTCTTCATCTTCATCGTTTTCGTAATCGTCAACGTCGACATCTTATTTTGTTGTTAGTAGCATTAATGTTGTTGTGCATGCTAAAAGCGTAAAATTTAATCGGTTTTCGTCCTTCGACGAAATACTTTCATTTCGGTAGGATGCATTTAATCTGTGGCAACAGCAGTAGAAGCAGTCAGAGTAGTAGTTGGCAAATTTACCGTTCGGTAAGACGATACAGGCTGATGACCGACCAAACGAACGCCCATTCACATATATACACGGCCAGTCATCATCATCTTCGCCATCGTTGTCATGTTTGTTGTTGCATAGATACAGTCAAGTGTCTTCCACACACACACATACACCCATACTTACACAATCAAACACTTGGGCATTCACTCGTTACAAATTTGCAACAAAGTATAGCCGCAGGTTGGTTTCAGGATAAATACAAGCTGTTGAAGTTTTTCGCGTTCAGGTCCTGTAATGGGTTCGTGTGTGGGTGTGTGCGTTTGTTCGCATGTATGATTGTTTTAAGGCAGTTGGCTTTACAGATATTGAAGATATAGACCGTTTCAGCTTTTGGCTTCTGGTTATAATACCTAAAAGCTTTCAGATTGCTAGACCACTTGTAGTTGGACATTGACATATACAGAGGCACAACTAACGTCGTGTGTCGCATATTGGAACCTTTTCGAAATTTAGCACATTGGTTATAAGCGTTAAAAAAACTGATAAAAAATCAGCATATTAAACTTGTGTGTGATGACCATCTTCGTTATGGGGATCCCATTTAGATAAAAAGATATTACCACAGTTCGACGTTCTCCATTTGTAAGATCTATTATCTAGATTTAGAAGTTTTTTTGAAAGTTACTTTTACCTACTTTTAAAATAGGGGGTACAATCAAATGATAATTATGCATAAACATGGAAATATATAGCCCTGTATTGAACACAATATCCAAATTTTATCCAAACATTTCACATTGTGATAATTTTCAAAATCCTAGATCCTAGATCCGTGGATGGGGTTCCTCGGTCCAATACCATGCGTACCGTAACATTTTTATCAAATTTATAAATATTCCGAAAATTGCATCCATTGGACCACCACTTCTGATACCTCCCCACAGACGGTCAAGTTTTTGATAAAACATGTACGCAGAATAAATCAATGTTTTTCTACATGTCCATGATCATTTGTACCTCCTTCACAAATTATCACAATTATTAAAAAAATATACAACATTTATGAATAGATACACAGAAAAAAAGTAAAAACGATGTTATATACCTTCCCCATGAGGATGACAATCAAAATATTTAAAATTAATTGAGGCTCCTAGGAGAAAACTCATGTTGTGATAGAACCTTGAACATACCAAAAAATACGATTTTGCTACCGTTAAAATTTCAACAATACCGAATACTGGGGTACCCGTTAGAAAACTTTTCCAAAACACTTAAAATACAGAATATTGGGGGTACCGTTATATGGGAGCTACTCTGAAACTTGGGTTAATATTAAAAAGTTTTGGTTCGGATATGTGTAATGAGAACCCAAAAAAACCAAATTACAGCCAATTTGGTCCAAAACACCCAAAATACAGAATATTGGGGGTACCGTTATATGGGAGCTACTCTGAAACTTGGGGAAATATGCAAAATTTTTGGTTCGGATATGTGTAATGAGAACCCAAAAAACCTAATTACAGCCAATTTGGTCGGAAAACGTGTCCAAACCCCATCAACATTCCAAATATTGGGGGAGTAGCGTTATATGGGGGCTAGACCAAAACGTGGATCGATATATACCATCCTAGGAGTACTAGCAATGCTTGTGCAAAATTTAAAGAGCTGTATCTTAAGTATTTAAAGATCGCAATACGTAAGATACAGCTCTTTAAATTTTGCACAAACATTGTGATTTCAGCAGACAGACGGACTTGTGTAATTCAACTCCAAATTTTAGTGGAGTCTACAAAAATAATTCGTATATTTAATGAATATTGTTCAGAGAGTGTTGCCAATGTCCGGATTTCTGCATTTTATGAATGCAAATCATAAAACTTAAAATACTGGCTTCTTATCAGAGTGAGCGGGAAAACCACTTTCGCGTGTGATTGGTAGTTTGGCGGCGGATTTTCTATGGCACACAAAATTTGTGTCTTTTTAATGTTTCCTATTTGGTCTTATGTTTTCTTCTTTGTTAAGTCTCGTCCAGTTTCTTTTTAATTACCTTACATATTCCTGTTTTGTGCCATTGAACGATCATTTGTATATCGCATTTATATCGAAATAATTTGGAAAACACATATGCGAATTTTATAACACAATGCAGAGGTAAGTAACAGAGTCTAAAATAAAGAAACAATGGAATGCAAAAATAACCATGGTGAGAGTAGTGATGATCTTAAGATGAATTCATTTGTTTTGTCAGAAAGGAGAGATATAGGTAAATATGAGCACATCTTTTGGAAAAAATATTGGCTTTCTTATGTTTATAAGAACGTTTACCTTTATTCTAAGCGAATGACATTATTAAAATATTCATTAACAAATGTTTTTCTGTGTGTTTATTCCGTCCGTCTGTCTGCAACAACGACTGACACTTTTTACTTCTTTTTATAGAATTTGAACGATGGCATGTATGTAAAACACTACATTATTCAAATGACCCCCACGCGAAATGTAGCAATCACTGATTATTTTGTGTTAAATTTCGGCCACTGAGTGGCATCGACCTATTGAAACCACATATTAGCTAAGTCGTATTCTTAAATAATAGGCAAAAAAGTCGGTTATCATACGACCATAACCAATTGACATAACCAGTGACTGTCGTTCCATCGGAACAATGAACTTCATCGTTGAAGAAACTGTTGTTCGAAAAATTGCCTTCCACGTATCCACGATGTTGTGAATGATTTAAGTTTTTGTGTGACCTGAACTCTATATGGATGTCAGCGTAGATCTAAATGCATAATTCGCCATATTAATCCAATTTAATTTTATTTCATAAACGAGAACCTAGCCCAATTGGCCATAGTGATTCCAAAAACTTCATTACATGGACTACTCCAGTCCAATTTCTTGAGAACGTCGAGGAAGCGACACATTCGGGTATTCAGCAACGAGCGAAACGATGATGCACAGACCTCATCATCTCTTCATCAATTTTGTGTTCATATGATATTTTGGAAATGAAATGGACCAAAAACGTTATTTTTTGTTTTCTAGTAGCTCAAGACGGCATAAAAAAGTGCCGCGGAGGAGTTATTGACCACGAATCAGTCAGGAGAGTGCAAATACCCCAAACTATTTCCCAGACTCCAAATAAAGATCCGCAGAAATTGGTTTTAGTATGTTTTACAAATATCAGTTTCGTCGAATACACTGTCGTGGGATATTCTTGTGATAACCATTAATGTATGTGCATATTTTGGAATGCCATCGTTAAAAGTCAATAACTTACCAAATATTTTATGTTATCACTCTAACTCTGTTTTATCTCTGGCCCACGAGACAACAAATGTTCACACATTTCTAAATACCAAACTTTTTTTAATCAATCAAATATAAATGGAAAAACTCTTCGTTGCCCTCCAGTGTGTGGAGGTGATATAATATTAATCCCCATGGTGACACTGTGATTTGTTGCACAAAATATTGAAGCCACCTACATACATACAAAACACAATTGTGATTGTGTGTGTGCAATAGCGTTTGTTGTATTGAAATGATAACATGTGCATACATACACACATATGTGATGTGTCCTTGCCTTCAAGTGTTCATGTGTGCAGAATTAAGAACATCGTCCTCGTATCACTGCCAGCATTGTTTAAGTGATTTCATTCATTCCACTTCACTCATTATGCTCCGAACATTGCAATTCCGACAACTAGACACAAGACAGTCAACCGCTATGTAGCAAATATAACGCTCAAATAACAAGAGCGTTAACGACGTCGACGATGAGGATGCGACGGTCATGTACAACCCCACCAGTAGGAGCCGACGCCACCGCTGCTGCTGCCACAGCAACAACAGATGCTGATGCCAATCCTTGGAGCAGTATATTTTTGGCGTACTAGTTGGAGCGAGTTCGCCGTAGTATGTTTATGGTTTATGTTGCTTGGTTTGAATGAATGACTAGCTGGCTGGCTGCATGGTTGGTTGGTTGGTTGACTGGATGCCTGGTTGCTTAGTTGATTTGGTTGTTGTTTTTGGCTGTTGTTTTATGTAAACACATGCAAATGCATTCATTTGTTCTATTTGACAAACATGAGGCAATGACTGACTGCCATGTTGTCATTCTGCCAGGCTTCAGGAAAGTCAAGCCAAGGCGTCCGGGAAAAACATTCTTAATGTCCCCAACCCTTCTCGTATACGAATTCATAAAATTGTCGGCTCAACCGTTCCGTTTACACATACCTACCTAGTGACCAAGTATGTGTGTGAGTATATGTGAATACACAGATCTAGCCTTAGCCATGGCTTGTTTGTCTCTGGAGGGACCCAAATGCCTCTATGACTGACTCACTGACTGACAGACGGCCTGCCTGCCAGCATCCATGGTATTTTGGTTTTATTGTGTGAATGGATATGTGTTTGTTGTCATTGTGGCATATTTCCTTCTTGCTGCATGATGTTGCTGCAACTGGTCTGCTGTTGGCATTACTGTTGCCGTTGTCATCGTTGCTGATACTGATGCTGTTGCTCTCGTGTTGTGTTGCTTGGTCTGTCGGTCTCATGGTTGCTGTGTATTGGTTGGTCGGCCGGACGGTCGCTCGGTCGGTTGGGGGTTGCTGTATGATTACATTTGTTGGTGATTTTATTTCCGTGTCTGCTATCTGCTGCATGGAATACATTTTTGTTAAATCTGACATAGAAATGAAATTTTTGCGGTTTAGCTTAAGATTTTTTCTTCCTCTTTCACTTTTTCTTTGTGCCTTGTTGGTTGTGCCATTTCCCTTTTCGACAATTTGATGTTGGAATAGCTTAAATCTAATTGCATTTGAGAACTCGTTGCATATGCAAATGTAATAGTTTTTTTTCAGTTAGATATTGATATAAAATAAAATGTTGTTGTTAGTGTCATTGGTGTGGAATTATAGAATTTAAATAAAAATGAAGTTGCAGATTATGTGATTAAATTGGGATTCTTTTTAGTTAATTGTTGTTTTTATTTTACTCCTTAAAGGACAATTTTATTGATGGCGAATAAATTTATTGACCTTCATCTATTCATCGAATAATTTTACTGACCTTCAATACTTACAAAGAATAAAATCTGCTTTTCAGGCAATAATTAGGGGTTTATTTTAAGGAATTTAAAATAAACCATAGAGAGAAGCAATATAATTGAACTAAGTGCTGCTATGTTATATCCTATAGAAGAACCAGTAACCACTGGCTTCTTGCAGACCTTTAAGTTCGATCGTTCGAACTCTTATTCGAAATGGCTTAAATATGTCGGTCCTTTATACTTTGCACGTGCAAATAGAAATTCTGATTGGAAAATTGGTCTGGGGACTTCAAAATACTGCAAATGGAGAGGTAATTTTTTATACGAGTGTAATGCCGAAGTATGTACCCGTGCTCAAAATTTTTTATGAAAACGTGTTTATTCGCCATAAACCCGGTATGCCAAATATACCGAAAATTGGGTTGGTCTTGTTCTTCATGGAACATTTCTTGGTGTTCGACTCACAATTATGGGCTTTAGGTTGGTTACAAATTGTAATAGACAGACGAATGGAACGGATTTAGACCGATTAAACTAGTGGAGATAAGATCAGTATACTAACATTTAGGACTAGAACCAACATTTCATAGGCCATAGATGTTATAAGCTAAGATTTATATTTGCATCTTTCAGATATTAACAGATGGCGTTTTAATGTTCTGTGTGGAACAGTAAGCCGAAGACTCTATGCTGAAAAATAAACCTAAGTCTCTGTGTTAAACAGTACTTATGTAACCTCCACAATGGGTAGCCACCAAAAAGAACTGTGAATGTTCAAATCAATGAACTTACCCAACACAAAATAGCCACCCTGTGCAATGGCAAGCCGCGCTTTGTCAATGAAGCTGAAATACTTATGTTTGCGGTGTAACAACGTGAATGAGAATTTTATGTTAGTGTAGAAGACGCGGGCAAATGTCAATGCTTTCGTTGTTGATACCCATACGGACGTCATGCGAATTCGTTGCTATGGTGGATGGAGCGATCGTAGATGTTGCTGTATGTACGTGACTTTTCTCACATTATAGGTCTTTGCTTCTCTCACTCAAGTGACTTTGTGGACCTGGACTTCTGCAATATTGATGATTTGTCATTTCTGATCCACAACGTTGTGGATCAGAAATGACAAATCATCAATATTGCAGAAGTCCAGGTCCACAAAGTCACTTGAGTGAGAGAAGCAAAGACCTATAATGTGAGAAAAGTCCACTTATGTGAGAAAAGTCCACTTCATCCGGTCAATCGCAGGCTGCTCTACGAACTGCCGCGATCGTCATGTTATGTCAAAACATAAATATAAGTGATATCCCACTGGTTAAATACTTTGACAATGACTCTAAACATGCGGAAAACTGTGAAAAATCTTTATATGTAGGTTATTTCTAAAAAGATGCAGATGTTCTACAAAGACGTGATTTTTAATCACCAAGAATTCAGGACAACATTCGTCTTCCGTTTAGGACCGATAAAATAATTAAAATATGGAGTGTATGTCAAACAAAACATAGATATTTATTGAAAATTTCCTCCTAGAAATCGAATTGCCAAATTACAGACACTTCGGGTGAAAATTCGGCTAAAATTTTCTGAATGCCATAACGTGGTCTATAGCAAGATGAGAACTTACATTGAATATTGTCAGTTCAACCCACAATACGCCTAGGATAATCACAATTCCTAAAATGAAGGCCAATACTTTAGATGGGGGCTATGACAAAACATGGACATTTATTCAATTCGTTTATTACCCCAGGAGTACGAGGGCGGTTCGGAAAATTGTTAGCCCATCAATGAACAGGAATAGTTATTTTTTCAAAAATATTTTCATTTTTCAATATAATCTCCTGAAACTTCAATACACTTACGCTTTTCTAGCAATTCTATCCCTTGATTTAAATAGTTTCCCCCAAGGTCTTCAAAATAGTGGTTTACAACTGCAATTGCATCTTCATTTGAGATAAAACGCTTGCCAGCAAGGATTTTTTTTTAGATTTGGGAACAAGTAAAAGTCACTAGGAGCTAAATCAGGAGCATAAGGTGGGGTGGTCAAGCAACTCGTAATTTAACTCGTTGATTTTAGCCATTGCGTTGTCTTGATGAAAACAAATCTTGTGTTGTAACCCAGGACGTTTTTCTCGAATTTGTACATTTAATTGATCCAAAAGTTTACAATATAACTCTTAATTTATTGTTTTACCCTTTTGCAGATAGTCAATCAATAAAATACCATTGAAGACCAAAAAACCGTTGCCATATCCTTACCAGCCGATTTAATTGTTTTTGCCTTTTTTGGAGCACTTCCTCCAGCTTCAGTTCATTGTTTGGATTGTTCTTTTGTCTCTGGAGTATAGTGGTGGATCCATGGGTGTCATCAACAGTTATGAAACGACGCTTAAAATCCATTTTATTTCGCTCAAAACTTTTTTAAACTTTTTTCTGTTTACACCGCGCCTTTTGTGATAGGCTAAGAAGTTTCCGAACTGTCCTCGTAGTAGTGAAAATTTGTAATGCTTTAGTTTGACTTCTGTATGTCAATTTAATATAAAGCCGACCAATGGGATTTCGATATATAAAGTTATTCTGGCCAATAATATGTGTATCTTATGTGTTAATTTAGAGGGTATAACAAATTGTATACTTAAAAATGTTTGTTTTTAGTAATTTCAAATACAGATATAGCACTCATATACAACTTCGTGCGATTTCAATAAAATGGTCCACGGTCAGACTGATTGTCCCTAAATTTAGAAACACTTTAAAACAATTTGAAAAATCCTTAAAACAATTTATTTTTTTTTAAACCATTCCTTACTTTTTTAATTAATCAAAATCGATTTCTTTTTTTGGTTTTACTCAAAGTGCTTAACTGATTTTACTTCAATTTTGAAGTGCATTGAGGATTTCTCTTTAACAAGTACATTATATCTCAGGTATGTAACTTTGAAAGGGGCACCAATTGCAATATTTTCTAAATAGACATAGTCCTGTTTACACCTAGCACACTTCATCTGTACTTCACTTAATCTAAACTATACACAATTCATTCATTCAACACTTTGGATGTTCAACTAGATTATTCAACACATCACCGGATGTGTGTCCCCAATGTCTTGTCCTTCATTTAGCAATTTTCCCCCACACTATGATATTCATGTACATAGTTCAATAAATGGCCAATCATAAACCAATAGTTGATAGTTCAGTATAAGGGTCATATGAAATAAAAAAACGAGAAAAACAAAAAATTAAAAACTCGAATAGCTGACCCCATAATGAAGAACAAAATAATAATTCTTCATTTTCGACAGCGTCATCCAAAGTAAATACGAGCTGCACTGCGATATCCATTGGCAAACAAACACACGCAGCCACTCACACACTTACAACTGACTGTTCGGGGCTTTCAATAAATTTCCCCCGAACAAAAAACAATGCGTAAATACCGGACAAAAGAAGAAGTACTATCTGCTACAGAACTGCAACAAAAATAACAACTACTACGACAACGACGAGAAGATGGAAAAATCAACATGAAAAAGCATAAAAATACAACATGTAAAGTATGTTAAGTACACAAGTTCGTACAAAAAAAAACATAGTAACTTTACGGAAAAATTGGACAATGTACCACAAAAAACCAAAAAATGGCAAGAGAGCTTCCGCAGCAAATGAATGGCTGCAAACAAAATACTTTCGTGAAGTATTTACGGCATGGAATACCCCCAGAAAAAAATGAACCGAATTGCAAAAAACAATCATGGACACAGGAGACCAGCAAATTTTAATTATGGTAAGACCAGAAAAGTAGCTGAAATTTTTTTGGTTGAAATGAAGTGCATCGGCAAATAGTTAAACCTGTGAAGACCCCTCAAAATGTAAGGAAGAGAAAGACAGCAACATCAAATATCGAAGCATTAAAACGTCAAGGATAACGTTTATCGATATCGAGCAAATGGTACAGGACAGGGTATGTTGCCAAATGCATAACAGAAACAAATAAACCCTAAATTAAGCAAAAAGAAATAATATTTCGAAATGTAACGAGGTAGTGATGGAAGTTTTCGGATTACATACTTTTTCGGGAAAGACGACAAACGATTTTGAAATAAAAAAGTGGAATGTAATTGAAACGAAATCATGTATGTGGGATCTAGATCTAAAATCCTAGACGCAATATTGGGACATTTGCCTCGTTCCACTGTCAGAGTCTTGATCGGAAATAAAGAAAAATTCCGACGGGATATTTATATGGGGTATTAGTCATGGTTAATTGACTGGCTGTTTTGCTCAAACATTTGATTTTGAATCGGACCACAAAGTCATTCAAATCAAAATGGAAATTGGCAATATTGATAAATTTATCAGCAAAAAACCAGCAGAAAGTCTTGGGGGATGTACTCTCCCGTCAACTAGAAGCATCAACTCAGAAGATATAGATGACTGTCTTCAAACGCTTACTAATATTTGTCAACATGCCGTAGGTACCGCAGTTTTAAGGTCGCAGGTTGGAAATGCTGGTTTGAGTAATTTACCACCTATAATTTTGGAAATTCTCAAAGAAAAGCGAAGGCTAGACAGGTGAATAACAAAACCTATTCTAAAGCGAAACGAATGAGGACATGAACTCTAGAGAACCTGTTGGTGATCTGGTAGATACAAATAGCTCAGTAATCTACGATGATGAGCAAAAGCCAGCATTTTGCAACCACAATTTGAATGTATATGATTTCCCTAAACCCTGGAAAAGTGATGATGGCAGCTATATTTATCTATTTATTTTTTGAAACCTTATCACATTTTTCTTGCAAAATTTCGTATCAATTGGACAAACATTGGGAGTTTGGTGCACCATTCATATAAAATCGGACCAATATATATATATATATATATATATATGGGAACTATATATTAATATGTACCGATTTTTACAAACCTTAATACACATCACTTTACACTCAATTCAATATCCTCTGCCAAATTTCATGTAAATCGAACAAATTAGATGAAATTTGGCACAGGACACATATTTGGTACAAGGAACAATCCTATTGAAATTGGAGAAAATCGCTTCAGATTTAGTTATAGCTTCCAATATATGTACTAAATTAAGTACAGTTAGATGTCTCTGAAGTTTGCATAGCGTAGTGAATTTAGTACAGTTTGGTAGTTTGGACGAAAATATATATAGGAGCTATATCTAAATCTGAGCCGATTTCAAAAAAAAAAAAAAAACTTCACAGACATCAAACTGTACATAATTCAGTACATTGAGAAAATTGTTGTCTCAATTGGACAAATCTTGGGAGTTTGGTGCACCATTTAGGCAAAATTGTACGAATATATGAAATTTTCAATAGGATTTTTCCTTGTACGAAATAAGTGACCAAAATTTCATCTAATTCGGATCATAAATGCGACCTGTACTTTATTTGCAATTTAATATGGATGTCCGACAATCTGACTCAGAAAGTGAGTCATATTCTGCATATTCTCAAAAGTCTCTCATAAGTCTATCTCGTTTAATTTTGCCTGTTAGAAACCTATGCACAACGACGTAATACCCTGCACCAAATAGAAACCGGAATGACGAACAAAAGTCCTTTTGGGATATATCAGAACATGGGCATACAGTTTAATGTGGTTTGAGAGGTAGTTTTTTACCCACTGACAATCATGGACCAATACTGCAAATTTTCTGAGAAGATGCATTTTACCCACCAAAAACACGAACCGCAAAATCGCTTCCCCTTATATTTGAAAATTCAATATTAAATAAATTCATAGCTCTAAATGAACGCATTAATACCCAGAACTTTCTTGGGGTGATATTTGTTACACTTGGTCCATAGTGGTAAAGAATCATACTTGGTCCAGAAAATTTGAGAACTAAGGAGGGTAGGAAATATCTTTCAGTTGGATTGTGATGTTTATTGTGATTTTAACTCACTGACATAGCCAAATAAATTGAAATGTATGACTTCTTGGAAAATCGCAACAAATTACTGAGATAATTTAAGAAAATCTGCGGAAAAATTCGATAATGTAACATTTCCTGATTTACCGCATTTAATTAACAATTCAATAAAAGTATTTTTAATAAATAAAAGTTTTTTAATATCTTATTAAAACAACAAATTGTGTTTAAAACCGTCTATTTTGAAAGAACCAAATAATAAAAATTAACTTTTCATGCCTACCAATAAGGTATTACAAATATTCTTATATACAAACAGTCGCTTATATCACATTGAGAGATATAAGAATGTCAACTTTTGTAAGGGTAAATATAATTTATTAACAATTCCATTTTCATAGTCACAAATATTAAATATTTTACCAAAAATTATATTTCCAAGTTTCAATTAAAATCAGAGATAAATCAAACTCAAATATCCTACATAATATTAACCGACGATAATAAAATCCTTAAGGATATTGAAAATATTTAAATATTTTAACATCCTCTCCATAAGCAAATAGTTATTAATGAACAAATATTATGGGGTGGTAATAATAAATTCATGAATGTGACGGCAACGACGCCGACGACGAGCCCATCTTAAAGGTACAACACAGGTATTTAATTTTGAAACCATGTCAACCTCGTAAATAAATAAAAAGAAACGAAATGAAACGATAAACACCAAGCGAAATGTTGAGATACAATGTTGATGTCAACAAAAGGGTCAAAGTACGAAGGAAACATGTTGCAGTTGAATGTAAACAAGTGTATGATGCCACAAAACGTGGCAGCTAACAACAAGTGATTTTGCAACATACAATTTGTGTGTTGATGAAGTAAATGTTGAATATCTTTTTGAAATTATCGACACAAACAAACGACAGAAAAAAATCTCATTTCAATTCAAATAGGAATGTGAATACACTCGCACACACACACAGAGCCACCTACACACATCCTTATGTGTGAATGAAAAACGAATACAAAAACAAGAGACAAATAACAACAACAAACACAAAACACAGAAACAAATACCCTATGCAAGTGGACTCATAAAGGTGAATGTAGCGTGGATGGATAGATGGATGGATGTCAGAAGCCGACAGTAGTGCTTGCCGCCACTGATGACGATGAGAAGAATGACGTTAGACCATAATGATGACGACATCGTTATTTTTTCTGTTCTGTTGGGAGTAGAAGGTTCATTCGTTGTATTTGCTTGGAAGACTTTTACTTTACTCCCAACGACAGTTTAACTCTGCATGTTGCATGCAATCAATGCACCGCATGCAACATTACATTAACAACAACGACAACACTAGCGGCATACCAAGCAAGTTAATTGTAACTTCGTGTATATGGTCAAATATTAGGAGAGCTCTCTGAGTTTTTATGTTGCTGGCTGCCTAACTATAAAGTAGGGAGAAATCAATGCAACGCTGAGAAATGTTATGTACAGTAGATTCTCAGTAGGTGGAATTAGATATAAATTTAATTATATATGAAAATATATACAATATATACACATAATTATAATTTGGTACATTCGAGCGACCAATATTCGGTATTTACGGCATTTGGGACACGTTTTTCAACCGGATTGGCTGTAAATTGGTATTTTGGGGTCTCATTGCATAGCACATCCCGGTATAAAAAGTATTGACCTAAGTTTAAGAGTAGTTCCACATACCGCCAATATTCAGTATTTAGGGGATTTTAACACGTCTTTCATCCGAATATATTTAGTATTATGGATTCTCATTGCATAGCTCATCTTTGCACTAAAAATGATTAATATAAAAACAAGTTTGAGGGCAGCCCCGATATAACAGTACCCAACATCTTCGTGGGTACAATATATAGACCTATGCCGGAATTTTGGAGATTTTTTTCAACAACTTGACTGTAATTTGGTATTTTGTATTCTCATCAGCTGTCCAAATTTACTACCCAAAATTATCAATATCGATCCCCGTTTTGGTATAGTCCCATATAACGGTAGCACAACTATTAGGTATTTTCAGAATTTATCACGTATTTATACCCTTCACCACTCTGTGGTACGGGGTATTATGTCTTTGTGCATATATTTGTAACAGGAATCGAGATAGAACCATGGTTCCTTTTGAGAATATGCATACTTTCTGAGTCGATTTATGCATGTCCGTCTGTCATGTATTTTTGTGAGCAAAGTACAGACCACATTTATGATCCGATTTGGATGAAATTAGGCACAGGTCACATATTTAGCCCAAAGACGAACCCTATAGAAAATTAAAAAAAAAATCGGTCTAGATTTAGATATTGCTCCCATATATAGTTTCGTCCAATTATAGGTAAATTTTGCACCATACTCGCAATATTTGTCTGATTGAGACAAGATTTTGCACAGCGTACTAAATTAGGTCCAGTTTAATGTGTGCGAAATGGGTTCAGATTTAGATATAGCTCCCATATATAGTTTCGTCCAATCTCAGGTAAATTTTGCAACAAACTCGCAATATTTGTCCGATTGAGGCAAGATTTTGCACATCGCACTGAATCAGGTCCAGCTTCACGTACACGAAGTTTTTTTTTAATCGGTTAAGATTTAGATATAGCTCCCATATATAGTTTAGTCCGATTTTATGTAAATGGTGCACCAAAATTCCAATATTTTTCTGACTGAGACAACATTTTGCACAGCGTACTAAATTATTTCCAGTTTGATGTACGTGAAGTTTTGATGAAATCGGTTCAGTTTTAGATATAATTCTGCCACGGTTGCTTAATTAGGTCCACATTTACATATAGTTTCACATACATTATTTTGCTCGTTTTCATACATATGGTACACTATAGGATCCGATTGCCATACAATTTGTCTTAGATTTCAGAATGATAAGTGCATGGGTTTTTTTAATTGGTTCAAATATCTATGTAGATTAGACATTTAGTTTCGCCCCATTCCATTTCAATGTTCCTCTAAAGATTTTAAGTATGTTCTGTCTATAGGATATTGTATATATTAGCATCACTTGTATGTATCCAAAGTGGTGAAGGTTATCATATAGTGGGCCCAGTCCGACTTTTGATCTTTCCTTACTGGTTTTCTCACGTATTTTTCGGTATGTTCAAGTTCCAATCATAATACGAGTTTTCTCCTAGGAGCACCAATTAATTTAAATTTTAAGAAAACTCATTAATATTAATTAAAACTTTTAATATTAATTAAAATTTCAACATTCTCTTAAAGATGACAATATACTTTCAACTTTTTATATTCTGTATTTCAAGATTTTTTTGAAACCGAAAACACACACCATGATAGAGGTGTGCAACGAAAAAAATTCTCAGAAAAAAATGAGAAACCGCCATATGAAATGACTTACTAAAAGAGAACGAACTTTTTTATACATGTAAACAAGGGCACCAGTTCCCATGCTTGCCCAGCATTACACCAAGAAAACAATGAAAAACAAATCTCTTAGCCAAAAATATCCATTATACATTTGTCCAGTATAAAAATGTTTAGGACCTAATTTTCCAAGCAAGTTAACTTTCTAATTTAGCATGATAGTCACATATAGGACAGTCTAATAAGACTTCATGACAACATTCAAAACAGAATTGTTATTTCCACGAAATTTCAATAAACCAGAATTTACTGTAATACTAATAGGTGTGTACTGTTGTTGTATGGATACAACGTCTCCCATTCGGCAACATTGTACCCAATAACTACATACACATGCATACACGATAGGTTGTTGTCATGACGTTGAAACCGACAGACAGCCGTGCATATGGAAATGTTAGTAAGTGTGTGTAAATTACTCCAAGAGTAAGAGTTTTTCACATATGTGTATCTGGGTGTGTGTATGTATGTGTGGATATGTGTCTGAACATTTGTGTTGTTTCATTTGTTGCCGACTGTTGGTGGTGGTGCTGACTCCATTTGAGTCACCATTGTTTGTGTGGTTGTATTGTGCTCTATCTCGTGTGTGTGTGTGTAACCAACTGTATGCCTTGGTTGCCGGAATGAGTGTACTGTTCGGTGCACGTGTGTGTGTGTGTGTGCAGCAGTGAGCGAGTGAGTGCGGTTGTATACGACGTCTGTCGCTTTTGGCTTGAAATGTGTATGAAAACAAACCCATGCCATGCCATCCATATCAAACCAGAAAATGTTGAGCTGTTTGGCAACTTTATAAACATACATTGCCTCAGTCGTTTAGTAACTGTTGCATCGTACGTTGTCATATTCTTGTGGATTGCCGCGTGTTCGTGTTTTCATATATCACTCACAACTACTCTCACACAAAACAAAAAAAATCTAAAATAATAATAATAAAGAAAATCACACATTTACCGACATATTTTCCACACATACCCCCGGTGTAAACACCTATTTGAGTGTTGTTGAACAAATAAATTATCGAAAATATAATTTTGTGTTGTTTTGTGTGTGATTGACGGCTAATATTTGGCCAATATTTAGTTTGAAGAAGATAAGATAACGAAACAAGAAAATAAATTGATTTTGCATTTGGGCGAGCAGTTCAATTGTTAGTGAAGTACAAAAAACAGCGCGATTTTTTCGTTTTTGCTTTTGCCAGTGCGCGCCAAAATAAATATTGAATTGAATTATAATATATAGAAATAAATTATAAAACAAAATAAAGAAAAATTGTGGAATATCTGTTTAGATTGGATAAGAAAATCTAACAAAAAATTAATCTATAAAAGAAATAACAACTATTTTGTGCCAATTAAAAAATTTAAATAAAATATTCTATAGTTTATCTGAACATCACTGGAAAAAAATAAATAATTTACAACATGTCTCGACTTAATCTGAATCATCAAGTATTACCCCTCCTCCAGAAGCAGTTCTATGTGGCTCTGTGTATTTTCTTCATATTAACAGGTGAGTAAATCCGTTGTCTATATTCTTTTTTCTCGGGTTTTCAGATAAGCGGTTAAAGTGTTGAAACGTTCTTAGTGACGCATTTTACTATTGTTGTTGGTGTGCTTTTTTTGTTTTGTTTATCTGACATTATCTTTAGACTGGCAAATGTTTAGAATTCTGTTCGTTCGTTCGTTGCGATTTTTTTTTTCGTTTCGAAATATCGATTTGTGTGAGAACCGGTATTATTTTTTTATTGCTGTTCGGTTTTTTGCATTGCGCTCAGCGCGCTATGAAATCATTTTATAAATATTTATTTTGTGTGAATGTTTTGTTTTATTAATTTATTTTTCTAAATACAAATAAACAACAATTTAAATTCCACAATGAAAATAATTTTAGAAAATAAATTAAGAAAACAAGATTTTTAATTTATGTGAGCGCGTTGGGAATTAAAAAAAAATAATAATTAAAAAACAACAACGCTGACTGAATTATTGACTCAGATATTTGATAATATAGAATTTTTGTTTAAAACATAAAAAAATGCTATAAAAATATATATTTAAAAAAGTATAAAAACTAAAACTATATTTTTATATTAAAAAACCAAATATATATATATATATATATGTATAATTGATAAATAACAACATACAATTAAAAATATTAAAACGTGCATTTATCCAATTAAATTTAAAAAAATATATTTTTTTAATAAAAATTAAATAATTTTTTAATAATTTCAGTAGTGTTGGTTGTAGTTAAAAAAATTAGATTTTAAATATTGTTTGTTAAAAAAAGTAAAAGTATTTTTTAGGAGAAACAAAATATTATTTATTGAAATAATTAAATTATGATTTGTTTCCTAAAATCATTAAATTTATATAAAAATTAAATAATGAATCAAATTATTTTCCTTATTACTTTTCTAGTATTGAAAATTAAAATTTTATTCATTTAAATTGAATGGGCGCCAAACAGATATTGATTTTTATTACTGCGCAGGACCCTTGCTTTTTTGTAGGTTACTATCCATCATGAATGGATATCGAAAAATACTTCAATATATTGGCCACTCATTGAGCATGCTCCAACAATGATCGAGTTCATTGATAACTGGCACGATATTTTTAAAATTTCATGCTGCTCTAAGTTTTTTTTGTCGTTTTCGATGGAAACTTGTTGAAAAGGGAATATTCCTCGATAAGAACTATTGGTCGTAATCTCTCCTTGCTCATTGAATTCCTAAGAGAAAGAAACGAAAAAATATTTTTTGTATCGATTGTGTTATACAAATAAACGTTGAGTTCAATAAATGAACTGATTGAAACTAGTGAACTAGTTATAAAAGCTTATCTATTTTTCTTCAGGTTAACATGATCTAGCCATGTGCGTCCGTCTGTTGGGATCACACTATGTTTCGATGAATATCTCATATATATTTGCATTCAGATCAACTTCGAAGACGGGTTATATTGGTTCCCTTTAAGGAATAGTTCACATATAACGGTATATTAAAATTTAAAGTCTAAAAATATTTTTTTTTTAGCTTTCTTTTCAATCCACTTAGTTATTATTTGAAATGTTGGGTTTTTACCAAAAATTATCAACTTTTATATATAGCCTCCATATGACGTTACTCTTGATTTTCGGTATTTCAAGATCTTGGATACGTTTTAAACTTTATTGGCTGTAATTTGATATTTTGCGTTGTCATTAGGTGGTAAATTCTACTACTGAAAATAATCAGTATTGGTCAATATCCCATCATTTGTATTCCGAGGATTTTGGGCAAGTTTTTCCAAACGAATTGGTGGTAATTTGATATTTTCTCATTAGGTGAAAATCTCCATACAAAAATTTATCCACTCTACGAAAAGCACCCATATTATTTTAACCAAAAATTCTCAATATTGGTCTATATTTCGGCTTTGTCCCCATATAATATTATATTATTAATTTTGAGACCTTTTAAATTATTAATACAAAATTATATATTAAAAAAGGGATGCTCTAGTAACCTATCCTTGTAATAAGATAATATAATTTCAAACCGTGATACAAAAAAAAAAAAAAAATAAAAAATATATATAAATAAACCTACTCATTACAATTTACTTTGTGCGGATTTCTATACCATTGACTTTACCACCACAGTTATACCTCTTTTTTTTTGCATTGCAATCGAATCCAATTTAACTTTTCAATTCTATTGAAATTCTTTCGTTCGTTTTTTTACATTGCCATTTTTTGCTGCTTTATTGAATTTGCTCAAATACTTGATCAATCAAAGTAATAATAATTGTGACGATATTTTTAAGTTGTTTTTATTTTTTGCATAGGTCTATTGATTGGCAGAGAATAAAAACACACATAGTGATGATAAACGTAATGCCCTCAAGTTCTTCAATAAAAAACATGTATTTTTTATTTATTTAATTTACAAAAGTAAGTCACAGCCCATGCGGTATGGAAATGTTTAGGATGATGAGACGCTTTTAACAATAGAACGCCGAAGGCGGTCATTTTGACCGCTATCCAATTTCAGGTACAAAAGCAACTGTGCATTTAATGACACTTTTTTTTAAAATATGGTGACTTTTTGTACCTCATAGAATTACGTTTATTATAAAAAATTCACCAAATTTTAAAAAAAGTGTTATTAAATGCACAGTTGCTTTTGTACTTGAAATTCGAAAGCGGTCAAAATGACCGCCTTCGGCGTTCTAGTTTTAAATATAAATAGATTTGTTATTAAGAAATAATCTGCCATATTAAGGTATATCATGTTTTGCAGCCTTTGAATGGTAAAATTTTTTTGCACCATCGATTTTTTACATCCTGAAGTGTTTGGTTTTGTTTAGGAGAATAAAACAAATATGAGGGTCAAGTTTGCCATTCCTTTATCCTCGAATATGGATATTCCTTACATAGTATTTTTTACTGTTTTTCGTTTTACTTATTGAATTCAGTGTTACAGATTGAAAGACAGCATTAAGTTGAAGAAAACATTTTGCTTGTGTTTTTTGTAACGACACCCTATTATACATAAAATAAATATTTTTAATGGAATTATAATCTACCATAATTTCATTACTTTTATTTTTTTTTTGCCTTTTTTATATAATATACAAAAACTATTTTATGCAAACTTTATCAATAGCATATTCTATTGAGGATTTATGTGAATTTTTTATTGATTTCAATAAATTTTTGAATTGAAATTTAATCATTGCAATTTATATGGTACTAATTCATTTATAATATTTTTTAGTTTTAGCTTTTTTTGCAAACAAAAAATCTGTTCATTTTTTTATCATTTTTTAAAGGCTTCCCATAGCCTTCCCATAGAAACAAAAAATGTTCCTTAAACACTTTTAATTGCCCTGAATTAACAATAGCTAAATAATAAATAGCAAACACATTTACCAAAAATAAAAATAAATACAAATTGTTATGTAAATGTGTTGCATACACACACAGGGTGATAAAGTCCAGGAAAAAAACGTCCCACATTTTATATTAGGAGCAATACAAACACTTAGCCTAACATATTCATTACAGTACCACTATGATTTTGATCCTTTCATTTTGTCCCCGATTCTACTAGATTTCATTTGCCATAATAATAAACTCATAACTTTTCAGAGCACATTGCCCAGCTTGTTATTATTAGTATGTAAATATTCCCAAATCCCTCAAATCAATTGAAATATTTTCCCCTCATTTTTATTTATTCCAATTGTGTGCGATTTGCTTTTTCCTCTTTTCACAAAAAAAGAAAAAATCTATTGGGAGTTAACTGTTGTTGGTTCATACCATTAGTTGCGTTTACTCAACATACACCAGATTTTATTATGACCCCTTGGTTTAATTTTGTTGTAGTATATACATATTTACTTTATAGTTAATATTCAACAGTAAACCTAACTGCGACCAGGATGGGCAGGCAAGCAGCCTGGCAATAGCATCATCATCATTTCGAATGGCATTTGCCACAGCAATTTGGATTTAGCCATAATGTGTATTCATTGAACTATAAATTGTTTTAAACAACATGTTAGTATTGATTTTATTGCTATTTTCTAACGGAATTGTTATGGTTGGGAGTTCGGCTTCCCAATCTGCCGATGCTGCTGTTTCTGAATACCAGCCTTAGTTGTTTGGTTATTTTCACATGGCATGAATGTAGCCACAGCTGACAACTAATTTTATATGAATGCTGATGCTGCATAAATTAAATCAAGGTTGATGATGAGCTTATGGTCTTTTTAAGTTTAGGGGATCAGGTATACGTATTAGTAAAAATAAAATAATATACAAAATTCTAATATGCAAATGTTTATATAAAATCACGGGGCACACCCAAAAAATATTCAGGTTCCATGCTAAGGTTGCCAAAGAAATGCTTATTTAATTCGAGAGAACACAAACTATTGGGTCTGGATATATGTTGTTTATGAAAGTCTTCTGTCAGAATTCCCAATTTTCCATTTTAATATATTGAATATAGGTTACTGGTGTCCCTGAAGATGAAGGCAATGTGAGGCTTAATTAGGAACACTTATGGGTGCCAATGATGATCAGAGTCATAACAGTAAAAAGTATGACAATGTCAATCGAAACTCCATTAAGTTTGTGGATGAAATTTGCTGGGTTCTTCAAGAATTTCAAAATTCCACAATG
>NW_026885920.1:0-70018 GCF_032173495.1 Musca vetustissima
TAGACTTTTCTCCGGGAAGCTACGATAGAACTAGGCAAACAAACATGGAAAAGATCAAGGAAAAGCAACAAAAGGACATGAAATACCACAATAAAAAGAGAAAGGATTTCAAAGCATACATTCCAGGGCAAACAATATTCGTAAAAATTAACAAACGTTTAGGCACAAAACTTACTGAAAAATACAAAGAAGAAATTGTAAAAGAGGATAGAAATTCAACCGTTGTTACTGAAAATGGAAGAATTGTCCACAAAAAATTCATAAGAAATTAATCAGACAAAATATTTTGCAGGTTTCTACTGGCTGTAAGCCAATGCATGGGAGAATTTCGTGTTTTGGACTATTCAAACTCGAAACTTGTTGCAATTGATGTTGGGATAGCAAAGGTTCAAACTGGAACTTACAAACTTGTGCACATGTTTGACTTAGGAAATTACGAGAATGTAATACAAGATTTGGAAACTAACATCTGGCAGAACAACGTAAAGCATCATCCTCTCCTACCTTTCCTTCACCATTCCCTTTCCCAAATAAAATCCTGTATTTACCGTTTAAAACCCAAGATAAGGTCAAAGAAATCTATTGACTTCATAGGAAGTGCATGGAAATGGTTGGCTGGATCACCAGACCATCATGACTTCCAGATAATTCAAGAAAAAGTAAACAACGTATTGGCAAATAATAATAACCAAGCCATAATTAATCAGTTGTCCATAGAGAGATTGAATTTAATTGCTAATGCCACTAACAAAATTTTAAAGGACTTAAACAATAGTATGGAAACCTCTATAGAAAAGATAACGGAATTGAAGTACAGATTGGAAATCGTAAAAGAAGAAATTTTTAATGTAGAATTCGCCATTGAATGGGCGAAGGCCGGTGTAATCAATTCTTTTATATTTTCTAAGGTTGAAATTGATTTACTACAAAAGATATTTAACAATTCGGAAATACCTTTCAATAGCGTTGACGAATTACTAAAATTCGCAAAAATAAAAGTAGCATCTGATTCAGAAAGTTTAATTTATATTGTAAGCATCCCAACAACTAATAATGAGAATTGTAATTGTAACATCCTTAAACCTGTAAAATTTGCAAATTCCATTTATAAAATAAAATTCAATAAAATATTAATTTGTAAGAATAATCTATTAGGCATTAAGAATAAATGCGACAGTTATGAGAACCTGAGTATCTGCAGCGAGGAAAATACAGAGACTATTAAAGATTCAGATTGCATAGCCAATTTACTGCAGAGCAAACCATCCACGTGTGCTGTTACAAATAACGATGATATTCCATCCGTAGAACAGATCAATGAAGACTTAATATTTCTGAACCAATATTCAGGAGAAATTTTGATAAATGACTCCCCTTTAACTTTAAACGGAACATTCATTATTCACCATGCAGAGACAAATGTTACTATTGATGGACGATACTATTATGCGAAGAAAGAAACTGGAATAAAACCATTACCGGCTCTGGTACAACCTAAGGAAACAGACGAACAAATAGAAACCCTATCCCTTGAATTCATGAAATCTATTTCTATAAATAATACCAAAATAATAGAAACAATGCAAAAAAGAGAACGAATTAATTTTGGAATAGGCACTTCGATTTTTCTAACACTAACCATCATAATTGCCGTGATCCTTAGAAACAAGCGTTACCACAAAAATCCTGAGAGTAGCATAAAAATAACTACATCCGAAAAGGAAGACAAATTAGAGGAGATCACCACATCAGATACACCATGTCCATCGGCTGCCAAGAGGGTCAAAAGCCTAAATAATATTCCGTTTTTTTAACAAGGTGATGACAATATGTTCATACGAGGACGTATGAATTTAAAGGGGGAGGAGTTAAGGAGCAACATATTCAAATTATTTTTGTGCTAAATATGATAATATGATCAGCCATGTGAACAAGTAGTGCAAATAGTTCCCATAATAAATGATATCAGGTTACATTATGGGAATAAGATGTTTGCTAAAATAAAACTGATGACACAGCGCACGTGTCGACAATGCTGTGAGAGCGGAGTTGGCAGAGACTTGCAGCGAAGCTAGCTTAAGTTCATAAACTGTTAATTTTAGTTTAGTTGCCATTTTTAATCAATAAAGTAAAGACGTGTTGATTCTCAACACGAAGTCTTTTTTAAAAATTGAAAATAACTTAAAAAGTTTTAACTTATAAAAAAAAATGTATACTAACGCATCAATCAAGAACGGCTGGACCGATTTGACTCAAAATTTCTTTCAGTTGTCGGTAACTACAGTGGGAAGAACATTTTGAGAAAAATCCGCGAAAATCTTGCAAAAATTATTTTAAAGAAAACAGATAGGATGCGCATCCAGATAATGGACTAAACTAACTTAAGGATTGTAGAACTCGTGATTTTGCTTCGTTTAGTGTATATCTCATGAATGTGCTCACCGCAGCTTCTTTGCAATTGGGTTCCAAAGACGAATATTTGATGCGTAAATTTTTATAAAAAACATATTTTTTGAGTCTAAAATTAAGAAAGTCCATTCAAATTCCGTGGAACCCCGCGTGATTTTAGTTTTTTACGTGCCGGATCTAATGAGCCCATCCATGTTCAATTCCGCCCAATAAAACGGCGGATATAGGTACCTTGAATGTGCAAACACTTATTTTGACAAATTCGTGTATATAATCGCGGATTTCTTCGAATTGATTTCACATACATTCATTCTTGTGTTATCATATTCGCGAATCTGTGCGAAAATAGGTCAAAAATATATTGATACGTGAATAATATGCGTATTTTATCCAAAATCTATTGTGGAGGCACATCCGCGGTTCTTAACCGATCCTTTTAAAATAGGTGTCCTTTTGTGTATTTTCATAGGAGATTACTGAAATCGGATGCGCATAAAAATCGTATGCACGTTGCGTGATTTTTAGCCATTTTTAGGGTTTTTGCATAGTAAAGTGCATTGAGCGGCACACTTTGACCGCTAAATTAAACATCGAAAAATTCATAATTATTGAAAGACAATGATTCGGTATATACGAAATCCGCATGCGCATCAACTGATTTCAACTAATACGCGAATTGCATGCTTTTAAATATTGATAATTTTTATGTATTGTAACTGCAATATATTTAGTCATTTTTGCAGTCGAAACTGTTATCAGATGAATATACCGATATTTAACAATCATCTAAAATAATTTGAAGAAAAAAGCGTCGCATATTTAGAAGATTAAGGCAAACCCGAATTCCCTTAACCATACTAAAACCAGTGAGCGGAGCAGTATAGTCGGACGTGGCCGACCATATGATACCCTACACAACTTCCACGGAACTATAACTTTCTGTGGTTCTATATTCTGAGCTTGGGCAATATTTCGCGATATTTGAACCCTCTTGACCGACTAGAGGTCAACAAATATTACAAATATTAAGTATAGCCCTTCTAATCACTTGTCCAGATTCCCTTCAACGTGGGTTGTGTTGTGATGTTCGGCTTTCAATTTTGGCCTATAGATCGACTCGAAAAAAGCACCAAAAAATAAGTTTTCGGTCCACTTCATCCCAAAATTATTATCTGATCATCACCGAAAATTATAGGCGTTGTCGGTGACCATAACTTGAACGTCATTGAAAATTTCAAAGCGATCAGCGCTATATTTCCGCCCTCTAGTGTGGTAATGGGTTACTAAATAATATATAAATACGTAAGCACCTGTAAATATTTATGTGTAAGTCCCGCATCCGAGTACATACGACAATATAATTGGTATCAATTTAAAGGTCAACCACTCCTCTTGAACATACTATCAACTTCTCGGGTCTAGAACCTTCAGGTGCAAATATATACCCCATAGAATAAAAATTTTATAATTTTTCACACAAAAGTCAGGGTCCATTTGACCCGCTAATATTGACCGATCTTTATCAAAACAGCCATACTTATTCTTTGGCCCGATCCCCTTCTCCGTGCAAAAATTCGCTGTGTTTGGGTCATAATTGCAGCCTCTGGACCGACCAGAAAAACCGACAAAAATAAAGTTTTTAGTCCATTTTATCCCCTAAATAATAACCGATCTTTTCCAAAAACAATAGGGGTCTTCATTGGCCAGAACCCATCCAACATGCAAAATTTCGTGAAGATTGGTCTATAACTGTGGCCTGTATCGTGTGTACAAATTTTAATGGACAGACGGACGGACACACATGTCTAGATCGACTCAGCTAGTCGAGATATGACGATAGGTATACTTAAATGTGGGTCTAGGACCAATATTTCGCGGCGTTACAAACTTTTGGGGCTGCACAAAGCTATAATACCCTGAAAACATAGTTGTGTAGCTTGCTAATGCTACAGAGAAACAAATGCTAAATTACAACACTAGGCTAGGAACTCCAATATAACGAAAGTGAAGCAGGACCTTACTGAGAAGACTTGTAATCACATGGACCTATATTATTTCTTTTCTGAGAAGAAGTTTCTTATCCATCAGGAAACCGTATAAAGAGTAACAACATCGGCTGAAAGAATAACAACAATAAGTAAATGCGTCATTAAGTTCAGTCGGGCCAAAGCTATTACACTTCCACTATGTGGTATGCAGGCAACATTCCTTAAATCGGGCGGGACGTGTATGTGTGGAATATGTCATTGTAAACTATCTGCCAGTAGCTTGCTAATGCTACAGAGAAATAAATGCTAAATTACAACACTAGGCTAGGAACTCCAATATAACGAAAGTGAAGCAGGACCTTACTGAGAAGACTTGTAATCACATGGACCTATATTATTTCTTTTCTGAGAAGAAGTTTCTTATCCATCAGGAAACCGTATAAAGAATAACAACATCGGCTATATGTTATCATATATCACTCTAGGTATATTACAGGAATTAAATTCTAAATGCTCCGGACAAAAATTGTAATTCATTCCACAATAGTGAGAACACTTTCATTCTGTCGTGTAACAGCATTTTGTTTCATTTTAAAATCTGTATTTATTTAATACTTATTTCTTTATTCCAGAAACTGTGCGAATAAAACAGAAAGTATCGTTTGATTTGATTTATCTTAGTTAAGTAAAGTATGTCGATTTTTTTATTTATCCACTAAAATGAATTCGCAGAAATTTGTGTTTATTTATATTAAATTCATACTTCGTCATACAGAAATAAAATATTGCATTTATTTCAACTAAGTGAGAATGATATTAGTATTTACAATATTTGTAACGATTTTTATTTGTATCCAATATCGCCATGCATGTAATGATCAACGTTGTTCATATTTTGTGTATTTCCGCTACTTACCTAGCCAACATTTGCCAATGCGGCAGTGTAAATAAACACAAACATTTTGTTTATAAACTGAATTGAATATTTTTATTAAGCAGATGTTGTACAATAAGAACAATAACTATAACAATAAAACGTATTTAGTGTTTTAATATCTGAACACACATTTACAATATGATTTTTTTGTCAATATTATTTTAAGAAAATTTTAACTAATCTAGCACAATTGTTTACAAATGTGTACATACCGAACCACATAATGGTAAAGAGTATTATACTAGTATCTCTTATGTTTTTTGAGGAGTACAAATGAGTTAAAATTTGTCATATATCTAAACTGATTTTGGTGGTATGTACATACAAAATTTCCTGTCAACCGGGCAGACCGGACAGTTATGGCGTACAATTGCTCTATATGTAATATGCAGTGATATCCATAACGACTGTGTTAAGAAATTTTTAAAATAATGTATATGTGCAGGAGACTAAAACAAAGATTTCCACAGATAATATCCCAGCAAAAAAATTATTTTTATTTTATGTTATGAAAATTCAATTTATACATTTTAAGTTTGTGGGTAGTCAAAAGATTTTTTATATAGTGATAAATTCTCTGCGAGCTCACAATATATTTATATTAATATCGTACATAAAATTAAATGACAGCCTCTTTTGTGTATTAAATTACATAAGCTTCAAGAATACATGAATCTGTTAATTATATAGATTTTTAGATACACTTATTTGTACATTTTCAGTCTTTAAAACATTTCGATTTCAAAAAATACTATGATATAAATAAGGATAATTATTTTTTCATTGAGAAGCAAATAACATACATTTAAATGGAATTTAAACATTTTGAAAACATGTGGCGTGAACAAACATTTCGATTTCACAAAATACTAGGATAAAAATAAATAAGGATAATTCATTTTTCATTAAGAACCAATTAACACAACTTTGAATGGAATTTAAACATTTTGAAAACATATGGTGTGAAAATATATATTATAAAATTATATATATAAGTCCTAGTTGCGGTCCTTCAATTTTTATGGGGAAATTTTCAAATGAATTAAACATTTGCTGACAATTATGTCTTGGGGATCTGAGTGCAGCTTTAATACGTTGCATAAAGTTTTCGAATGAGTAGGCCGAAAAGTCACACAGTGGTCCAAATTGCCGAACACAATCTGAAAGATGCAAAAGATTATGTGCGTTGTAGGAAACGCTTGATCTTCCATAAAGAATAGGGAATTTTTGTACAAATTCTTGTATTATGTGTTGATTTTTTTCCAATTGCTGTTCATTTGAAGGTGACAAAAGTATTCTATAAGAACAATGTAGCAAGAGGAAATGTTCGTACAATTCACTTGGTATATTAATTTTTAATGCAACAACGCCTTAATAGAGAAGAAACTGGCGAAATTCTGTCGCTTTCCATCTTGGTAGTTCGAGAGGCATCCTTGGCTTTCTGGCAAATTCTCTTGGTATGAATCGGCACATGGAATGGAGCATTTCTGATATTGATGAACTCGAAGAAGAAACTGGAACTACTGTTTTTCGTTCGTAAATTCGTGAAAGCATCTTTTTAATAACTCCTAGATCAACAGCGTGCATCCAATCTACAGGGGATTGTAAAACCATTTGTACTCTCATAGTCTCCAGTTTCATCTCAGTGTCACTGTGTAAGGGAAGATGATGATTTGTATAATTCCTTGACAGGAATCCTATATCAGTTCTAATGTCTCCAGAAAATATTGAATTGTCAATCCGTTTACCAATTTATTGACACTTTGTACATCGATTGAAAGAAGTGTGGCCCTTAATACCACATACAAATGCTTTAGCATGTGCGTCACAAATAAATGCCCACAAATGTACACGAATTTTCTTTCCATTAATTGTAATGCCCATTTACATGACTTCAGACATTTCGGTAACAAAATCATGTAAATAAGAATTAACATTGTAGGGTTTTTTTGGTCCAACGTAGGCTCCAATTAAAAAACTGCACCCGGCCTAAAATTGGCCATACTTCAATCGGGGAGCTCTTGAAGAGAGACAATCCATCAATACCAACGTCTATTATTAGGATATCCGCGCAAATTATGGAATCCATTTTTGTAAATGATTTCGAATCCCCACAAGTACATATTCCCCTGGAGAAACCGTTCTTCTCTGGCATGCATTTGCTCCTTTAAGGGCTCGAACAGAAAGTGGCACATCCAGACATTCCGATTTTAATATTCTTAAAAGCGAATAAGTGCATTTAACAGTTGGCTTGTGATCTGTAAACCAAACTGAAAGCTTTTCTGACAAATCCATTTGTGCATTTTCATGTTCTCCAACACTGGACAGCGCTTGGCCATGTTCAGACAACGAAGCAGAAATTATTAATGATGTTTCTTTTGACAAAATATTATGTTCAATCGTTTTGAGAAGCTTCAATAATTCCCCTCTCTCTTTCTTGATATTTCGTGTTTCGGTGTTGCCTTTTACTTATCATTTTTAGACTAACTTTTTATTTTTATACACAATTTACAAATTTGAACACTGGATGCACTTTAAAAATTTTTATTGAAATGAAAATCTGTGCCCACCCGATAATATAAAAAACGGCGTTTGTTAAAAATTAGAGGAATAATAAACGTTCATAAATTAAACCCAATAATATCGTCTGTCATCAACGTTACAGCCTTTTAAATTTTCAAACGCTTTTATTGTGTTCAAAACTACGAATCTTTTGCTATCATCGAACAACGCCGCCAAAATGGTAGCGTCGGCGCTGTAACAATGATATCAACAGCAACAACAATTGTAAATAAATATTTTTAGATTTCTTTCGTTTCTTCTTTGTATGCAAATTAAAAACAGGAATTGTTGTAGAAAATTTGAATACATGAATAAAAATATTTATAACATTCATATATTTTTTTTAATTATTATTTTCAATCGCAAGTGGTGCTATATGTAATTATAATGAGTTGTCATTATTTTATAATGCAGGAAATAATGATATGTGATAACCAAATTTTTTCTGGGATATAACTCTTTATGAGACCTATATAAAAACCCGAATAGATTTACGTTAAATTTATATACAATCCGGTAAAAAAATTGGGCCAAAATATAACAACAACGAAGAAAAAACAAGTAAAAACCGGTAAGGAAAGTAGTATGATACCCTTTACCACTTTTGTTATATTCAAGAGATGAATCCTAACAGACGTCCCATTTTTGTACGACCATTGACATGAAATTGGACTAAATTAAAGATGTGATCTGTATCTATATGTGAACCGACATAAATCAAGGCATACTCATGTCCTCGGCAACCTATGACATTTCCATACATTGTGCAAAATGTTGTGTAAATCTGACAAACTATGATAAAATCGGACGAAAACATAAATGTTATTTATATCTAATTCTGAATTGATTTCATTCAAAATTACCAAATCATTTTTTAGACCTATTTAGATACACTATTTACTTCAAAGAGGACGAATATATAGTACGCACAATTATATGTCAATCCACCAAACAGGAAGACAAAATATATATGAGAGCTATATCTAAATCTGAACCGTTTTCACCATAACCTGACAAAAGTTACGCTATACTAACTTCAGTACGATGAGCAAAATTTTGTGCCAATCGGCCTAAATTTGGCTCTTTGGTGCACCATTCGCTAAAAATCGGACGAATATATATATGGGAGCTATATCTAAGTCTGAATCGATGTTCCTTGGGTCAAATAAATGACCTGTGCCAAATTTCATTTCATTCGGATAAATAATTCGGCCTGCCCTTTGTTTATAATTTTATATTGACAGACACATTCTCAAAAAGAACCATGGGTCTATCTCGACTCTTTCTGTCAGTTACAAACGTATGCACAAAGACATAATACCCTGTACCACAGTGTGGTGAAGAGCATGAAAATGTAAAAACTATGCTAAGTTTGGCCCGGCCGAATATTTTATACACCCCATGAGGATGACCATTGAAAATACCTCAAATTAATGGGGGCTCCTAGGAGAAACTTAATATTATGATAGGACCAACTAAGATACCCTCCACCATAGTTATACTGACAGATACATGCAATGAAAATATAGGGAACATGCCAAAAAGTGGGCATATACAGATAATCCTACAAACCGATTTATGTAAACTATTATGTACACCAAATACAAACTTCAACAATTTTTAATGGAGACTTTTCCTAAATTGTATGAGGGTTATGCCTAATTAATGACCGGTATATGCCGATATATTTCATTATCGTCATGATTGAGTTTTCTTTTACCACAATATCTTTAGAAGGCGGAATGCTTACTACAGATGGCTAATAGTAGGGTAAAAATTGACTATTCCCCGTAACGACTACCCAACCCCAACACACTGAACAAATCAGATAGCTATTTTAATATAAACCAGTAAGGAAAGTAGTAAAGTCGGAAAGGGCCGACTATATGATACCCTTCACCACTTTGGGTATATTGTACATATGTATTATAAAAATTGTATGTCAGTGTTCACTTGAAGGAACATAATGTCTTTCTGCAACCTATGCTAAATTTAGGTTCATTCGGGCAGATTTAGAGTCGTCTGCGTACCATGGGACAAATTTATGGAAAACGATTTATAGCAAAATTGATACACGCTATTCGGTACGCCGCACTGTTAAATATTTAATCTCAATCAGACACCCGTTCGAAATACATACAGATGCTATGGTTGCATCTGCATAAATTTCAACATAACGTCTGAATTTGATACGTTGTGCTGAATTTGATACGTTGTGCAAAATTTCGTGTTTATCGGACAAACATTAGTAGTTTGTTGCACCATTTATGTAAAATCGGACGAAAATATATATGGGAGCTATATTTACATCTGAACGGTTCTTCAAGAAACTTAGCACACATCATTCTAGGCTCAATTCAGTTTCGTGCAAATTGAAAATATATATAGGGACTTTGGTGCACCACTTACCTTAAATCGGACGAAAATATATATGGGAGCTATATCTAAATCTGTACCGATTTTCACGAAATTTAGCACACATAATTCTAGGCCTTATTCAGTACGCTGTGCCAAATTTCGTGCAAATCGAAAGATATTTAGGGACTTTGGTGCACCATTTACCTAAAATCGGGCGAAACTATATATGGGAGCTATATCTAAATCTGAACCGATTTTCACGAAACGTAGCACACATCATTCTAGACCTAATTCAGTAGGCTGTACCAAATTTCGTGCAAATCGAAAGATAATTAGGGACTGTGGTACCCCTTCACATTAAATGGGACGAAAATATATATGGGAGCTATATCTAAATCTGAACCGATTTTCTCCTTGAGCTAAATAAGTGACATGTGCCAAATTTCATCCAAATCGGATCATAAATGCGACCTGTACTTTGTTCACAAAAATACATGGACGGACAGACAGACGGACGGACATGCATAAATCGACTCAGAAAGTGATTGTCAAAAGGAATCATGGGTGGAATCTCGATTATTTTTGCCTGTTACAAACATATGCACAAAGACATAATACCCTGTACCACAGTGTGGTGAAGGATATAAAAAGGCGGTTTTATGTGGAATGTCCCTAAAAAGGGGTGAATATTAATAATTTTTGGTGGGGAGATTTTTACCATATTCGACTACAAAATACCAAATTTCAGCGAATTCGGTCGAAAAATGCGATCAAACCCCCCAAAATACCGCAAAATTGGGGGTACCCTTATATGGGGGATATCCGAAAATATGGACCCTTATTTATAATTTTTAGTAGAGAGATTTTCGATGTACCAAATTTCACCGAATTCAGTTGAAAAACGCGATCAAGAACCTCAAAATACCGAGGGACAGTCGGACATGGCTATATCGTCTTAGAACTTTATGCTGATCAAAAATATATATATATATATATATATACTTTATGGGGTCGGAAATGATTATTTCGATGAGTTAGAAACGGAAAAACAAAATTAATATACCCTCCATACTTTGGTGGAGGGTATAAAAACAATTCGATGGAAAAACGAATTGTCACCACTCAGTGGTACAGGGTATTATGCGTATGTGCATATGTTTGTAACAGCAAAAGTAACCGAGGTAGACACATCATTCCTTTTGAGAATATGCATAGAATAACTTCCTGAGTCGATTTATGCATGTCCGTCCGTCCGTCCATCTGACCGGTCATCTCTCTCTTCATGTTAAATTGTAAACCATAAATGCGACCTGTACATTTATGGTCCGATTTGGATGAAAATTTGTACAGCTAATTTTTGGTGAAAATCGGTTCAGATTTAGATATAATTCCCAATTATATTTTCGTCCGATTTTAAGTAAATGGGGCACCAAAGTCGATTGAAACACAATTTTCATGTGAAAATTTTTGTTGAGATCGGTTCATATTGAGATATAGCTCTCATATATTTTCGTCCGATTGTAATAAAATAGTTCACCAAAGACCCTATGTTGGCACACAAATGTGTACAACAACAATATTGGGGGCTATAAAACCCCATATACCGAAAAATTTGCATATATTTATAATATTTGCAGGGAGATTTTTTTTCAATGAGTATCCTTAATATTAAATTAAAAACAATTCTGCTGAAAAACCTACCCGTATGCATCAAAATACCGAATGGCAAAATAAATATTTACATTCCAATATGTTAAAGAAAATAAATAAAAATATAAAACCGTAAAAATATAGAAATTTGTTCATACACTAAATAATTTCAATAATTTTTTGCGTATTTTCTCCTTGATTATAGGTGATGTCTTCAATTAGCTGGGATAATTGAACAGAAATTTTTTTGCAAATAAGAGCTTGACTATCTAGATTAAAATCTATGAATGCACGAACGTGATGCTGCATTTTGAATGTTAATGACGGTACAACCAGTTTCAAATTATCATGCACGAAGCAACTCCTGCATTATCCTCTTGATTATGTGGTGAAAAAATTTTACGAATTGTTTATTGGAATTCATTGATTGTCGGATTTTAATTTCCGCAAGAAGATTGATAAAAATTAAAGCTTTCTATTTGGTTCGGTATATCCCAGTTCGTTTGATACATGAATGCATAAATGGTTGGTTGAATGGATGGATGGATGCGCATGTTTTGCGAACACGTCCGTGTGTAACCACCGTCGGATAAGGTATAATTCCCACTAAAAAGAATTGATTCGCATGAAATCATTAAAAATGTTGTGTGCTGAGTGTTAATGCTCAAAAATTATATGCCTTGTTTTACGTTTGAGCGCAATTCGTTTGACGAATACGTCAATGAGAGACAGGAAGTTAGTTGTTGCGCTCGTTTAGTCGTTCGTTCATTATGTTTGCATTTCAATTATGGGATTTAATGATAAAGCCTCTGATCAATTATGCAGCAATCCACAAAATCAATGAAACCAAAAAAGTTTTTAATGGACGAAAATAAAAATAAATATTTTGAAACAGGGTTAAGTCCGAAGGAAAATAATTTAATATTGCTTTTAAATCGTAACAAAATATCAAATTTACTAAGGATATTTTTTCACCACACCTTTGGAAGATGGAATTCAAAGAATTTAAAAAAAAAATCATGTGGCGAACCTGTAAATTGGCAGATGTTATATTGAATGTGATTTACATGAAGGGAACCCTATAAAATGTTTTATGAAGAACCTATGTAAGTGTATAAAGAGTTCAAAATATTTGATTTATTGTCAAAGAACTTCAACAGAATAAAACCAGTAAGGAAAGTAGTAAAGTCGGACTGGGCCGACTATATGATACCCTTCACCACTTTGGGTATATTGTACATATATATCCTAACAGACATCGCGTTTTTGTTATTTATCTATATCTGAACCGATTTAAGGGAAACTTGCCAACGACTAATTTATATTACTTCAGTACGTTGTGTCAATCGGCCTAGCTATGGATCTTTTCACGAAGCTTAGCATCATCATTCTAGACTAAATTCAGTACTCTATACCAAAATTCGTGCAAATCGAAAGGTATATACAGACTTTGGTGCATCAATTACATAAAATCGGACGAAGATATATATGGGAGATATATCTAAATCTGAACCGATTTTCACGAAACTTAACACACATCATTCTAGACCGTATTCATTACGCTATGCCAAATTTCGTGCAAATCGAAAGATGTATAGGGACTTTGGTACACCATTTACCTTAAATCGGACGAATATATATATATGGGCAATATTGCCAATTTTTTAATATTCCATTTTCAAAAAATCAGCTTTTTTGTTTTTGTGGCACATCAATGATTTTTGGTACACATATAGAGAAAAATCTTCTGACTCCGAAACCATTCGCGATCAAATTTTTGGTTGATGCGCGCAAAAGTTATCGAGGTTTTAATTTTGGGCATAAGAAAAAAATCTTAAAATTGCGCCGTTTATTATATTGACCAAAAATGTTGATATGTATCTTCCTCCGTAAAATAAGAAAATGAATATATTATAATAATCACGATAAAGTTGCACATATTCGCGAAATATGAGAAAAATAAAAAATATATAGCAGATTACATCAATATTTTCAATATATTAATGACATACACACACCTAAAAAATAATTTAAAAATATCTGCATTATCTAAACACCATGATGAATCAAATGATATCAAAATCACACAAGTCCGTGTAGCGGTTTGTAAATTACAGCGACAACAAAACAGGATATTGAGGGAAAATATTTGTTTTTGGTTCGAAAAAATAATGTCATCATATTTATTTTTTAGTTTTATACAAGAAATTTCAGAAAAAAGTTGGGGTTATTCTGCTATTTTACCCAAATTTCGCCGAAAAATTGACATATATAATAATGAAATATATATTTTAAATTGCGTCTAAATCGCGTAATTCTCAAAATCATTTGATGCGCATGCGGTTTCCAAGAAGTACTGAAGTTTATCTTCCAAACCATATATATTTTGCGAAATTTCATTTGACGGCTAAGATGTGCCACACGTTACATTGAAGTACCCAATTACACGTCTGTGGCGTTTACTTAACGAAAACTCCATATGCCATTAACGCGCATCCGATTTCGGTGTGCACCCTAAAAAAATACATCGATCTATACCATTTCAATGTGGTCCATTAAGAACCATAGATGTGCCAGCAAAATCTATTTTTGAGATAAATTGCGTACATCTCTCTTTCGACTGAAGTTTTTAAAGTTCTCTTTTCGAAAAAGATCAAAATCCGTACGAGGTCATTTATTGAAGCGGAAATGATACATAGAAAACGCAAATAAATCCGCGATATTTTAAAAAACATTTTTTGCCAAATTTCGTGTTTTTGGAAGGCCAGTTCCCGCCGTTCTAGTAAATGGATTTTCACGAAGAAGATTTTATATCATCCGAAACGTAAAAAACCTTATTGATCGCGGGTACCCATATCATTCAGTTGACAGATCTAAAAATTTGGCCCGAAAAATAAGTTTTTTAGAAATTTGATCGCACAAAATGTTCTCCATCGGATGAGTATTACTCTGAAGCTGTGCATACTACATACACAAAATACATATCAAATTACGCAGATTCGCGACTACAATAATCTTATAATCGATTTTTATAAATTCCTGTTTGCGTATTAAAGCTAGAAGTAAAATTAAAAAAACACTCAAAATCGAGCTTCAAAATGTCAGCATCATTTAAAGGTAGATGCAGTGAAAATTTTGTAAAATGATACATAAGGGGCGTAGTCCCCATTTTGTTGGCTTCTAGATTTATTTTGACACGAAGACCGTGCAATGAGTGGCTAAGTCACAAATCGATAGAGAACATAAAAAAACTGGTTCGCCTCAACCAGTTATTACACATTTTTTTACATTAAAGTAGACACAGCTTCCACCAAAATAAAGTTTGGAGGTCAATATCATGAACAGTTTGCAACGACAGATTAATTAACTCAAAACTATTCACTTTTTTTCATATACTTAAGTAGTTCCCGAATTATAAAGGGGTGAACCTCCGCTTCAGCTATGTTAAAAAATTGGCAATATTGCCCATATATATGAGCTATATTTAAATGTGAACCAATTTTTCCCAATTTCAGTAGGGTTCGTCCTTGGGCCAAACGAATGAGCTGTGCCAAATTTCATCCAATTCGGATCATAAATGCGACCTGTACTTTGTTTACAATTTAACATGGACAGACAGACGGACGAACGGACATGCATAAATCGACTCAGAAAGTGATTCTATGCATATTCTCTATCTCGATTATTTTTGCCTGTTACAAACATATGAACACAGTGTGGTGAAGGGTATAATTAACACGATATAATTGAGTTACTAAGGTATAAACACTCATTACCCTCCTCTACGGAATCAAGCATAGGTTTTATTATTAGCTTCATATAATGTTTATATTTTTATTAAAGAGTTCATCAGAGGTTGAGCTAAGAACCCTATCTTAGGATTTAATATATTATGATTTGAAAAGTTTGCATTCCATTATCTTTACATTGGGTTTACCAAATTTAGAAAATTTGGCAATTTTTGTGGAAGGTACCAGAAGAGTGGAGCAACGGGTCCTATCTTCAACATTAATCTATGTTAGGTAAGTATGTTAACATGTGTACATTTTGGGTGAAATTGGATATTCCTTTGTGGGGAGGTACTGGAAGGAGTGAAGTGATAAGTTCCATCTTTCAACATTATAAGGCATGTTTAAAATATTAAAGATTGCACTTTAGTGCAAATCGGACAGCCATTTTCACCAAAATGTTGACCATTTTATGTGATAAGTACGATGTGCAAATTTTTGATGAAATCAGTTGCTGTCTTCGAGAGTTATCGTGCTCACAAGTCGAAAAATTAGTCTATGAACTAAAAAATTAAAAATTGAGCTTGATTTCAACGCACCGCACTGGAAAAATATCTAATAATATATGGGCTATGAACATGTACATGATTAAATTAACATATTCTGCTGCGTATTATGTCTTGCACATTTTGATATAATGTTCGACATTATTACTTTATATTTTTCTTTAAATTAAAATATTACATGACTATAATCTAGGTAAATATTTTCTAAGAATATTATTAATACTCTTTGCAGTATTTTCACTCCCAATTTAATTTTATTTATTTTGCCATCAATTTACTAAATTAATCGCATGTCTTTTACTAGCCATTTTATTTAATGCGTGCATACATACACATATATTTTCGTGATAGTTATTGGCAATGTTTCGAAATGCTTTCAAACACTTCAAAAACACTATCCAGAACATAAGCTTCGTTTTCAATTAAACTAGTAATAATTTATTACTCATAATTCCATCTGAGATGTGTCACCGCAAGAGAGAGAGCCAACCACATCCTTAATCTAGTCGAGGACAAGTCGAATACCAGAGTAATAAACATTACAACTTTATTTTTATGATTATGCCGATGGAAATTTCATTTGCAAAATGCAGAAATCATGTTGACTACCAGGAGTCAAATATGTTTGTAAATATGTATGTACAGAGCAACAAATATACATATAAAAGCTGGTTATGTTAACAAACAATTCTTGAAAGGAAATTTATAATCGGATAATTCGTACATATGTGGTACTTGGCTTGGTTTGGGCGATATATGTGTGCGTGTGTGTGAGTGACCATTTGTGACTATCCCAAATCAAATGGAACACTGTAATTCTATTTCCAAGATTATGGAAAATTGCTTAAACGGATTGTAAACTACAGAGCACATATTATAGTAAAATGTCAGAAGTTATTATTAAATTTGTGTGAATGTTGAAAGCAAATAAATTTAATCAAATACAATTACATTTTGGAATTTTTAATCCTTTGTAGATTTTACTTTTGTTGTACATTTATATTTTCTGAGAGGAAGTAAGGGGATTAAAAGAATTCATTCTATAAATTGGGCATTAGTATTAAAAGAAATATATTTTAGTACAACAATGAAATTTTTATGGTTTTGTTTTATTATATTTACCTATATAGAAACGATATAATGATCAGTTCGTGCGATTTCATAACTTAGAATCACTTTTTGAGGCGATTTTTGCATGCGGTGCAGACGGAATATCCGCCCATATATTATACTAAACAACGCACAGATCGCAGTTATTATCCGAATATGATCATTTGGTACTTTCAATTGGGAAGAAATTTTTAAAGCGTACTAGATGAAGACTGAAATTACATGTGATAAGTATTATCGAAGTCGTTTCAGATTTACATATAACTCTAAATAATGCACCAAAAATCAATGTTTGTCCAAAATTTTGCATATCGTTGCGAAAACTAAACCCCAAACGCCACGTGGAAATATACTATATATATATATATATATGGCTGTTGTAAACCATAATGCACACGAATTTATAATAGGGGTTTTTTAATTTCAAAACTCCAAACCGTTGTCCGATATGGATAACGCATGCTTGGGCGAAACATACATATGTATAAAATCCTCCAAATACTGCAATTTAGAGGGCAAGGTTATATCTGGTGTTATACCTAAGGGGAGACCAATATTCATCAAGGAATTAACAAGCATTTGAAGTTATCATTATATGAGGAGCTACGCCTAATTAAGGACCAATATAGATAAATCTTGAACCTACCAATTTTTTTTTTTGTATCACAATATCTTCTCTTACGCTAAATGTTAATAATAATTATCGTTAGGACTAAATGAGGGCCGAACTTGACGTTCTAGTTTTTTATCTCGATATCTTCCGAAAGTAGAATGATTACAACAGATGACTAAATCGTTTTACAATTTCATACTTTGTAGAGTATAAATAGACAATTTCATGTACAGAATATTCCCCTGCTATAGTGGAACACGGCTCTGTGGGGACAACGCGGAACAAAGAAGTAAATATTTTAATATAAACCAGTAAGAAAAGTTCGAATGTCAGAATAGGCCGACTATATGATACCTTTCACCACTTTGGATATATAGCAGGTGTGTGATCTAATTATATATTTGAACCAATTAAATAAACTCATGAACTCTGAAATCTAAAAAATTGCATGTCGATTCCGCTGACTTAGTTTCATTGGTGTACCATTCGCTAACAGAAACCTTTACTATGTGGTTATCAAATTGCATTAACTCAGACGAAAATATATAGGAGTTATATCCACATCTGAATATATTTTACAAAACCCATTAAGCGCTTTTTAACTCCATGTAGGTACGTTGTACACAAATTCGTTCTAATCGGAAAAATTTTGGTTATTTTGTACATCATTTATGGAAATATATCTTATGAAAATATATATCTAACAGTGACAAAGACATCAAACTGGATTTTTTTCGGTACACAAAACGTTGTCTCAATCGGACAAATATTGAAAGTTTGTTGCACAATTTACATAAAATCGGGCGAAACTATATGGGAGCTATATCAAAATCTGAAGCGATTTCAATAAATATTAATAAATTTTGGGAGGCAGATTTTTTACAAAATACAGCAGCAAAATACCAAATTATAGCGAATTCGGTTGAAAAACGCGCCCAAAATACTGGACATTTAGGGGTACCGTTATATGGTGCTACCGGAAAAAGTGGACCTATATTTGTAATTTGAAAAACGCGCCCAAAATACCGGACATTTAGGGGTACCTTTATATGGTGCTACCGGAAAAAGTGGACCTATATTTGTAATTTTTCGTCGGGAAATTTGGTACCCAATGTACCAAATTTCAGTGAATTCAGTTAAAAAAACGGCCTCAAGAACCCCAGAATAGCGAAAATTCGTCGGGTACCCCAATATATACAGCCCATCTTCGAACTTAATCTGCCTGCAGACAAAATACGACTCTATGCAAAATCGGAAATGATTATTGGATGAGTTACGTACGTAATGAAAAATGTAATATGACTTGGTAAGCGGCGATTCAAAGAACATTCGTTAAAAAGAGCTTAGCTTAGTTTAACGAGATTAATTTGGATACGTGTACACTTCATTTTACTTAACCTAGTAAAATTTATGTCGGAGGCATGCCCTGAAAGTAACATAGGCTATATAAACTTTTAAAATTCCGCGTGGATGCGGAGTTATAGCATCAATAGTAAACATACCTCAAAATTTCTGAACATGTAATATGCGTTTATCTTTTATATACCGTTTTCAAAATTTGCCTGAATAACGAAGGTGTCAATACACACCATCCGTACAAAAATGAGCATGGTACGATCAACGCAAATGCACTTTTTACTGCATTTTAAAAATCTGCATATTGAAAATTTAAAATATTTTGTTTGTAGACTCTAAAAATGCTGAAAAGATTTTACTGAGATTTTTACAGAACGTCTAGCATGCCCTGGGAATAACATCTATATATAAAATAGAAACAAATTTGTTTGTTTGTATGTTACCGATAGACGCCAAATCCGCTGAACAGAGCGACATAAGATCGGTGGAAATGCACTCTCCGTTACACTTAAATAATCTACATGTAGGTAATAAAAATGTGTTGTTTCTAGACTCAAAAACCGTTGAACAGATATTACTGAGATTTTTACCACACATCATGCCATCCGAGGGAAATAATATAGGCTATATATAATTCGCGTGGATGGAATGAAATTATACATCTGAACTAATATTCATTTTCTAAGCATATATCTTAAGAAAGGTCACAGATTCCCACTTTAAAATTTGTCTGAGTAACTTGATAGCAAATACGCATCATTCCTATAAAAATTGGCGCGGTACAATAGGGGAAAATGTACTCCTCACTGCATTTAATTAATCTAAATGGAGAAAATAGAAACTCCTTTGGTTGTTGACACAAAAACCGCTAAATAGATGTTACTGAAATTTTCGCAGTTAGTCATACCAACCCATGTAACTAAGATAGGCAAGAAAAACTTCGAAAATTACGCGATGACGAGAAATTATAGCATCAACAGTAATCATACTATTAATTTTCTATGCATATATTTGAATATCTTAAATAAATCGGCTCACACAAATTTGAATAATACGCAGATAATTACATACTAATCTTAAGTGACCAGCAATTAACAAAATTGGCCCAAATCGATAATGTTCGACTCATCATGTTTGGTCCTTTTATGTCATTATTAGTAATGATAAAAACAACCAGTTCAGTAATTCCGCTAACCAGGGACCGTAATGGTTATAAGTTATATCAAATCAGGTAAAAAAAACTGTTATTATGTGACCTAAATAAAAAAAATCCACTTTAATTATTTATTTTTTAACGGAAAAAATAAACGTTGGTTTTTAACTGTTAAAAATGATTTTTATTTTTTCCGTCAAAAATAAAAGTCTTTTTGGGAATTTTATTTTTTCCGTCAAAAATAACAGTCTTTTTGGGAGTAAGAAGAGTTTTATTTCCTGACGGAAAAAATAAAAATCCCAAAAAGAGTTTTATTTTCTGACGGAAAAAATAAAAGTCCCAAAAAGACTTTTATTTTTGACGGAAAAAATAAAAATCATCAAACTTAACAAGGATCATAGGTCAGGTATATAAGCTATATTAATCGGAGTGAGAAAGGGATCCCAATCAGATCATGGCGAAATAGTTGAGAATACAGACATAAAAATTGCTGTAATGTGATTTTTGTGGTCTTTGAACGAATAATGAGAAACATGTACATATTGGAGAAAATATATTTGTGTATGGTACTATTACAACTGATTAGAAAAGTCAAGCTAAATTTGTTTTTAATTGTATACATTTTTTATGGCGAATTCAACGAATTAGTGCACAAATTTAAGCCATATCCCGTTCTGGGGCCTAATGCTCGTACTCGATATCGAGTTGTTTCGATAGATAATTTGAATTTTTGGATTACCGTATCCGTGATCGAATAAAATTTATCGATATGTCGAATAAAACTATTCGAGTTTTTGCCCGCCACATTCTACCTGTCGAGACCAAAACAAAACAGAAGAAAAACGAAATGTAAGTATTAAAAAATGTAATTATATAAATAAAATATAATAATTCAGCCTTTTATTCCACAGGAGCACGAATTGCAACAAAATAAATTTTAAGCAAAAGGCAATTATGGCAGATTTTATGTCTGACCACCCGGGACTTGCCAAAGGAAAAATTTCGAATTGTCCAGAAGGTAGAGCGTCATCCAATCGTTTGTGGGAGCAGTTAACAACCAAATTAAATGGAGCAGGACCACCCGTAAAGAATGTCACCTTGTGGCGAAAGGTATATATTGAAAAGTGGTATGAAAAATTATGTTTCACAGTTTTCCTTTCCAAGGTTTATGCAGACCAAAAACAACAAGTTAAGAAGAAATTATCTTTTAACAAGGCATCAAAGAATCAGACAGGTGGAGGCCCATATGAAGAAAAACTCCTCACCCAATCAGAAGAGCTGATACTGGAAGCAGCAGGATTATCAGCGGCTGTAGAGGGGCTTTCTTCAGTCCAAAGTTTTGGTGCAAAAAAAGGAATGGAAGTGGATAGGAAGGAAAACGACGAGGAAGAACTGATGGATGTAGAAAATGATATGGACTGCAGCATTGGTTCCACTGTGCCTTCATCTACTCAACGTCGTACCAAATCAGCCTCCAAGATGGATCTTTTGAAAGAGAATATAGAAAAACACGATGAAGGGATGCGCGAAAGGAAGTTGTTTTGGGATACTCTAATGGATTGTAAAAGAAAGTCCCTCAAAATTAAAGAGGAAACATATAAATTGAAAGAAAGATCTTTAAAAATAAAGGAAGAAGAGCATAAGTCAAATATGGCTATAAATAAGGTCGAGCTTGAGATAAAAACGTTGGAATTGAATTTGCTGAAACAAAAGGCCGATTTGTAAGAAAAAAAAATGTATATTTGTACCTGTATATTACTATGGACTTTGCTACCATAAAATAATGAAATGAATAGCTTTGTTTATTTATAATTACACTAGAATGTATTAATTGAATTAGTTTTGTTTTTGTTGATTTTTTTTTAATAAAATATATATTTTTACATAGATTGGTACAAAGATGTTTTTATTTGATTTCGTATTTTTTCACCAATCTTATTGGGTTGTGTATGGTTAGATGTTTCCACTTCCATTGTGACAGATTCGATATTAAAATCCTTTTCGGTATACATAGGCACTTTAAATTTGATACAAATGTTGTGCAGGGCAGCACATACATTTCCGAATAACGCCATTTTTACAGGGGAATATCTACTTCTTTTGTCATGGCAAACAATTTTCCATCTGGCCTTCAGTATACCAATGGTTCTCTCTACTATACATCTGGCTGATGAGTGGACCTCATTAAATTTTGATTCAGGTGACCCATCGGCAGGATTCCTATACGGTGTAATACACCACGGCTCCAGAGGATACCCTGAGTCTGCTGCATAGCAAAACATACGTGTATTTCATTAACTAAAGCATGAATCAGAAAACATACCTAAAAGCCACCCGTTTTTGAAGCTGTTGTTTGTGTACATTTGTTCCAACAATCGCCTTTCGTCGGAATGCTTCCAAACGAAGGAATCGTGTGCTGCCCCTCCATATTTTGAAAGTATCGCCGTAATTATGTGTTGGTGATCACAGATCTTCGTGAATTAAATAAGATTTCTATATTAATATGTAATGAAAATAAATTTAATTAAAACTTACAATCATGGAATTTAGACTATGGTATCCCTTTCGGTTGAAGAACATGTGTTCGTTTTCGGTGGGTTTCTGCAATCCAAAATGTGTTCCATCTACACATCCAATTACTAAAAAATGTAAAAATGCATATATTATTTTATTTTAGAATCGAAAAAGTCAATATATTCTTACCTCCAGGAATCCGAAACTTTGTACAGAAATGTTCCATACACAAAGCCGACTGGTCTGGTGAAAAGTTGATGTGTTCTGCACAAAGCTTTAGTTCCATTTCTTTTGCGACTCGCTGGACAACCCTGCAGGTTGCGCTTTGGCTCATTCCAATCAGAAAATCATTACCCACAGTGTGCTGAAAACTTCCACTGGCCAAGAGTGATAAAGTTGATGCCAATTGTAGAACTGCCGGAATGGACGATGTCATATGTCCGGAGAAATCTAGTCTAGATAACACATATCGAAAAGCTTCTTTTGTCAGTCTAAATCGTTGACGGAATCTGCAATGAATTGCAAAAATTATAAACACCACACTTGCATGCATTTTCTTATTATACTTACGCATTTTCTGACAATGATAAGGGGTCACTACGTTCTCGAATTTGTCTTCTTATTATTTTTATATTATTACCGTCCTCATCTTCCGAAGAGGATAATACAAAAAAACACGTATCCATATTTTTTTTCAACTTTTAATGAAGCGGCAAACAATTGTTTTTTTTACTTTTTTTGGATGAAAACATATGTTTCGATTGTGGATATTTCGATTATTTTTTGACAATAATCGATAAATTTTTGAATAATTCCATTCGAGTCGTATCATTCAATTAGTAACTACGGATCGTAATTTAACTTCGAACAAAATCTCACTCTATATCGAGTACGAGCATTAGGCCCCTGATATGTATTTCCTCTCGGTAATAACAAATTAAAAAAAAACAACAAAACAACAAGATGCTCCCACTTATCTTTCTCTTTCAATATCCATTTATTAATCTGTGGAGGACTACTGCTCTGGTCTTAACTTCTTTAATATATTTGCAGCAACATTTACCGCGCTCTTGCAGATTTTATAATTTAGCATGTGTTTGAACATTTATGTCGAAGTGTTTATTTTTCACGCATTTATAAATTTTCATTAAAAAATAATCATTATGAAGCGTGTAAAATGAATCTAATAAAGCAAAAGCTCCCATACATATATATATGTATATGCGAAAATACTAGTAAAGAAGTATGAGTTAAATTGAATGCTAGGGTGTACCGAATATGCTACAAGTAGAAAAAATGACATTGTTTAGTTTATTATCTGAGTTAAAAAACAATGGCTTCATATCAGGACGCATAGTATTATTTTAAAATTTGATGGTATTTTAAAAGCGATGGTAAAATTGGCTCAGACAAACTCTTTATACCACTCATCGAAAAGTGTATATTTAACCAGTAAGAAAAGTTCAAAATTCTGACGGGCCGACTATATGATACCAAAATTGATCTCGACACAAAATCCAATGCACGTCATTCTAGGTTTCATTGGCTACGTTGTGCACTAATTCGTCCTAAAGGTTCAAACTTTAGCTATTTGCTACATCACAAATCGGATCATATATATGAAACAAAAACAAAACATATGAAACAAATAAATTCGATTGTTAAAAAACATATATGAAACAAAAACCAAACCAAATATCTTGATTTTAAAAGATAATTCGAGTAAAAGTACTGAAGTTACTATGTCCTTACGTGTGTGAAGTTTCGTTGAAATCGGATCCGATTTCAAAGTCTATATATCAGTTCCAAAGTCTATATATATCTTTCGATTTTAACGAAATTTGGCATAGTGTATTAAATTGGGTCTAGAATGATGCGTGTTAAGTTTCCTGAAAATCGGTACAGATTTAGATATAGCTCCTATATATTTTTTTCCGATTTTATCTAAATTATGCCAAAGTCCTATATATATTGTTCGATTTTGTACAATGACATGTAGTTAATATAAATTAATGTCTGGCAAGGCTCGTTGAAATCGGTTCAGATTAAGATTTAGTTTCTACATATATATTTCCGTCCGATTTTACACAAAATTGTCAAAAAATTTTCACAACGTACTTAAGTTAGTATAACCTAGAAGATAGATATAAATACTGCACCAAACTCCCCAGGTGGGTCCGATTGGCAAAACATTTTGCACAACGTACTTAAGTTACTATAAGATTTCGTGTGGCACGTTTTGTTGAAATCGGTTCAGACTTATATAGTTACGTACGATTTTAAGTAAAAGTTGCACCAAAGACCCAAAGTAAGGCCGTATGGTACAAAATGTTGCGCAACGTACTGTATTGTATTAGTATTAGCTAACGTTTGCCAAGTCTTGTAGGAATCGGTTCAGATTTAGATATAGCATATTTATCATATATTTATATAAATAATCAACGGGAGTCCGATTGATATTTGCTTAAAATTGATTTACATAATTTTGTCTCATTGTAGGAAGCGACTCTATATCTGACCAAATTTAGTATAGGTTGCAGAATGGCATGTTTATGAACCCAATTCCATGTTATTGGTCCTTCAAAAATGCGACGTCTGTTAGGATTCATCTGTTGAATATACACAAAGTGGTGAAGGGTATCATATAGTCGTGCGAGTTTACTACTTTCCGTGCGAGTTTACTACTTTCCCCACTGGTTTTAATTTGCTTTAATGCTGGAAATTACCAATGTAACTTATATTGATATATTTCACATTTTTATCTAATTTCTGCAGAAACTTGTTTTCACTGCTACAAACGAAATGACCTGCATCTATCACGTTTTTCACAATAATTTATTGTATTTGAAAATAATCGCTGGATTAGAAAACAGCAAGCTTTAAATTATTCATCACATTACAAATACCTGGAAGCTCCACATTGTACAAAAAGTTAACTCGCGTTTTTTCTGTTCGTTAACATTTCTCAACTACGTCGTGTTTGTTTTTCAATCCCCGGTAACTAATCGCATTATTTTATATCAGAATACAACAAACGTTTTTTGTTTTGTTTGAACTATTTAAAAAGTTGATCATAGCTGTTGGTTATTTTCAACACCGCTAAAGTGTTACAAAAACGTGCCACAAATTATAATACCTCCACGATATAATTCTTCGCATTTCACCGACGTGGGGTACATCCTTTTATACGCACAATTTGTGCGGTTCCATTTTCTTTTTTCGCAATGTATTCACGTTTATTCCATTTAGCGGAATCTATTTGTATATCTCCTTTGATAATGGGGTGGAACATTTATGAACGTGTATCTTATTAGGCGTGTGCGTGTGTATATGTTTTCTTGCATGACCGAATGATGTGTGCGTGTCTGTATAGCTTAAAGTTGGTTATGTTTGGCTGATGTTAGCACATCATCAAAATTTATACGGTTTCATTAAAAAAAAGTGTGAAACGGCGAATCCTTGGCGTTGGAATTTCTACAGAGAGCTGCATTCTAACGCTTGTTGTTATTTTTTTTTATAACTCTGCATGGATTCATCTTGCTTCTTCAATCGGCTGACTGAAGTAAATGGTGATGAAAAGAAAGCACGCATCAACTTTCATCATTGTACATTTCTTAAGAAATTCGCAGAAACCCTAAAATGTTTTTTGAGGAATTTTTCCAACGATGCTTTATTGTAGGCAATCAAATTGGGGGTTAAGCTTAACATCAATTAGGCTACGCCGTATTGTTGATTTGTTGTGAAACTTATTCAGAAAATGAATGAAGGAATGAAAAAATGCCCTTGACATATGGCAAACTGTAGCAAGTTATGAATGTGTTTTATGAAACGAATCTTCATTATTTCACCACAAAATTTATTACGAGCAGAATTTATGAAATTTCTTGTTGTAATTTCTGAGGCAAATATTTAATAAAATGTACGATATTTTATCTATAAAGTAATTTTTATTAATTTTTAGGTGATCCTATAACCTAACGAAAACATTTTAATCAATATTTTAATTAATACTATATTTAATTTCTGTTCTTTTTGTTGTTAGAATATTTTATAGTTGCCATTTTTTGTATTATTCATTGCAAAAGGTTTCCAAACATCGTAACAATTCACAACATTGCAGCACTCTTTAATATTTCGATAAAGTTTCTTTTGATTGTACTACTTCATTAGAGCCTACATCTTGATTGTTTTTCTTCAAAGTGTATTATTTACACATATAGAAGAATACTCCTATTGTTTGTGGTAGCCGCTCATTATTATGCCCAACAAAACGTAAAATACTCACAATCAAGAACATCTTCTTTTTTTGAAATTGACTCAAATTTCCTCTTAAAAGTACATAGTTTCAGGATGCACTGCATAATGTCGGTCAATGTACAGCAATATGTTACAATTTGTTTCTATTTTGCTGTGTGACATCAACTAGAAAGTCTACAGTTTCAACAGGGTTTCATTTATTTTACACAACTCACATCATCGTTCGGATTAGTGTCTTAAATTGGTAAAGTAACCCAGTTCAACATTTCTGAAATAAAGTAGTTAGTAGAATATAGTCAGCGTTCAAGTGGAGTTATCGCATGACAAACTTGTTGTTTATCTATTTAGCAAGAAGAATTTTTCAAAATTAAAATTTTTTATCTACAACTTGGAGAGCCATTTTGCATTAATAAGGTTCTTCGACTTGATTGCTGACAAATTTTGTACATATATTGCTATTTCGTATTTTGTACATATAATGCCATTTCGTATTTCGTATTGAAAATGGGATATATCAGTCCAGGGGCGTACGCAGGATTTATTAAATCCTGTATATTAAGGCCAGTAAGGAAAGAAGTAAAGTCGCACGGGTCCGACTATATGATACCCTTCACCACTATGGGTATTTTAAAAAGATGCATCCTAACAGAAGGGTCATTAACATGAAATTGAAGGAACTAAAAAGATACGACCTTTGTTTAAATGTGAATCGAATGGAAGCTATATCTAACTCTGAACCGATTTTCACGAAACTTAACATACACCATTCTTGACTTAATTCAGTACGCTATGCCAAATTTCGTTCAAATCGAAAGATATTTAGGGACCTTGGTACACCATATGTTTTGTAAATCAAAATATATATAGGGACTTTGGCACACCATTTACATTAAATCGGTCAACCATACATATAAGAACTATATTTAATTCTGAACCTATTTTTACGAAACTTAACACACACCATTTTAGACTTAATTGAGTACGCTATGCCAAATTTCGTCAAAATCGAAAGTTATATAGGGACTTTGGTGCACCATATACATTAAATCGGGCGAAAATATATATGAGAGCTATATCTAAATCTGAACCGATTTTCATGAAACTTAACACACATCATTCTAGACTTAATTCAGTACTGAAAAACTAGGGATCTTACGCGGATATTCTCCGCGGAGTGATAGCACCTCTGTATTGTTTGTGGTGCATTTACACACTAATTTATTAATATAAAATGTGTTTCTTAAGAACTAAATATTACAATATGACTTAACCTATCTTAGACTAATGTGTAAATGAGAGAGAGTGCATCTGCTATAACACATGGAGTGTATATACACAATTATTTATCTCACATGTGGCAAGCACGCTACACATGCTTATCAGTCTGTAGTGAAGATTACTCCCCGTAATCTCACCCAAACTGTGGTATGTTTGGGTGGCAATAGAAAACTCCTATCTTATTAATGTGTACAAACATTTTACCAAAATAATCTTTTATCTCAAGTGGACTGTAGACAAAAATAGATCTCTGTTTAACTAATTCTCTTCTACACAAGAGACCCACAGCAAGACATTCACTATCTTTATTATTTAAAAACCATGTTCGCTACGTAAACACCTTGCGGGCCAGAAATATATAATAAATATATATAGAAATATATATAAAATATAAACTATTCAAAAATATAAAAATTATAAAATATCAAAAATTTAATTATCGCATATCAAAAATTAGTGATCGCATCTAGGTACCACCGCCATCTCTCCAACCAGCTTCTACTATCAGCACCTCCCCCTTTGTCTGCCGGCTTTATCTTCCATCCAGAACCGTTGGCCATAGTCTTCGTCAGCTTCCCGATCATACGGCTTCCAAGTGGTTTGTCCGCATCTTTGGCCGGCAGCATCATTTTCCAGGCTGTACCATTTGCAAACCTCATAATAGCCGCGGCTTCATACTTCAGCTTGTTCCCGGTTCTGAGCGCAAACTTCGTTTTGGTGGAAAACCTTCCCCTTCTTCTTCACCATCTTTTCTGGCACCAAATTCGTTCCTCTTCGGCAGAACGTAATCTTTATCACGTGGTGCACCATCTAACGTTGGCTGCGTATTGCATGTGACTGCTGTATCCAACTTCCCGGCCGCATTTCCACGATTTATGTCGAGAATCTTCCTGACCGGAACATCCGTAACTAGCGATTTCTGTTTATCTCCACTATCACATTTTGTTGTGGGTTCAGCGCCATTTTCCGCCGGCTTCAACTTCCCAACTGGACATTGTTCCATAACTGGTTTCTCCGCACCAGCATCGTTCTTTTCATGGCCAACTGATCGCATTCGGACTCTGCTGCTTATCGAGTCTTCTCCGACAGTGCCAATATTTCAGACAGCATCTTTATCACTCCTTCCCATGATTTTTCTGCTGCCTGGGCTTTCTCTGCAGCTGCCACCAATTCACCTTCAAGCTTGCGAACTTGATAGTAAAATTGACTGGCCTCTATATAACTTACCTGCGCCCTTTCTTTAAGGCAACCATTGGTGTCTTCCGATCTTTTTAGAGCAAATTCTAGCTCTTTATTCCTTGCCCGTAAATCGGCCACGTCACGGCTTTTCTCCTCCAATGCTCTTTGAAGGCTGCCCATTTGTTCTTGGGCTGGCCTAAAACCTCCTACCATATTGGATTACTTCTCCAATATCTCCATCCACCGATCCCGCACCACCGGATCGCCTTTTACTTCATCGGATGCGTCCGTCACTAGACTTTCTGTACCACAGTCGTATCTAGTCGATCGTTATTCTCTGCGAACATGTTAATATTACTTAGAAGATTGTTTATCTCCCACTCCAGGGTCGGTGCCGAGGCTCTGCCTAGTATATCTTCATCTGCAGCCGCTATGCTCAGAATCGAAGCTTCGCTGGCTAAATGTCTCGCCGTCACCGCCTTGTTCCTTGCCGCAGTCTCCTTTTGACTCAGCATTTTGAAGGTTTGCAATGTACTGCCTCGTAAATGCTGAGTCAGACATCTCGCAATGATGTCTGACTCAGCATTTTATTTCTCCAAATTTGTTTCTTTCTGGGGATTTTTCACCAAGCTGACAGAATTTCCTTGACCGTTAAGGTAAATTCTTCAGCATCAATTTCCTCCACAATCGGTCACTGATCCGGCTCGAAGGACCAATGTTAAACTAGGGATCTTACGCGGATATTCTCCGCGGAGGGATTTGTCTCACATGTAGCAAGCACGCTACACATGCTTATCAGTCTGTAATGAAGATTACTCCCCGTAATCTCACCCAAACATACCACATGTGGCAATAGAAAACTCCTATCTTTTTAATGTGTACAGCAAGACATTCACTATCTTTATTATTTAAAAACCATGTTCGCTACGTGAACAAGTACGTGAACAAGTACTATGCCAAATTTCGTGCAAATCGAAGGATATATACATAGGGACTTTGGTACATCATTTACGAAAATATATATAAGAGCTATACCTAAATCGGAACAGATTTTTCCCAATTTCAATATGGTTCGTCCTTGGGCCAAACAAATGAGCTGTGCCAAATTTCATCCAATTCGCATCATAAATGCGACCTGTAAGAAAGTGATTCTATGCATATTCTGAAAAGGAACCATGAGTCTATCTCGGTTATTTTTTGCCTGTTACAAACATATGTACCACAGTGTGGTGAAGGGTATAAAAATTATCTTTATTTCAAATCAAGTCACCTATTTCAAATTTTTTTTAGTTATGTGATCAGTATTTATTTCAGTTTTATGCATAGGCATAAGAGCGTGGGTTTCGCTTTTGTTTTTCAGATATTTTTTATGCGACGTAGGGTAGAAAAACTTATTTCAGCTGATACTGTTGTTGCCGGTATCCGGTTTGTAACAATATATTTATATTTGGGAAAAAATTTTTGTGACATTCTACAATCGCATCTAGCGGATTAGATGGTGGAGTATCTTTCCCTATCTTTATAGTGATTCACAGTTCCACTTTCAGATATTTTAATAGAATTGTGTTATTTCTCTAAAATCCCTATAATAAGATTTTATAATTCTCGATAATGTTTTAACTATTTTATTCTTTGTCCAGAAATTTTGTTGTCATATATACAATTAGTTCATCCAACATGTGTCAATTAATGTAGTTCTATAAAAATATACGGATTTCGAACTCATTACATTTGACCTGTATGACCTTTTGCGTATCAACCGTTCTTGGCACTAAAACTTCTACTTTTTAGAAATTAAACCGTACAATTTTCAACTATTTCTTCCAACGATTCTACTATAGATTCTTTAAATATTTGTACACAGTCATGCTGCTCAAACCGTCGTGTTTCACAACATGAATGTAGTCTTTGAAAGATTTATTTGTTTCTCGAAATATTTTACATAAAGTAGCAGAACTTTTTGGATTTTGTAAAGCAAATGTCTTAAATTGTAGAAAATATATTTCGAAATTCTCGAATCTTCGAAGCTGCATTTAAACTATCATAGTTCCCATACGACCGATTAAAAAAAAACTTTAAATGCAGTGTGCCCGAGTTGTGTACCGTTTGTATTGTTCCTTGTTACTAATATGTCGAACGTAATTTCTTATTTTGTTTGCTGGGTTAGGCAAACAAAAGGCACAAAACTGAATGTTCAAGAAACAAAATTCCCAGTTGAATGAAAGAACTACTTTTTAACGGACGACCACTTGAGATTTCATTTTTATTAATTTTTGACTTTTCAATGTTACGTTTGGTGCAAATGATGATTGTCATATCGTACAAAGTGCATACACATATGGATACCCTTTAAACTCGATGGGCATTTTTGTATTAGGGAGGAATGAAAATAAAAATACGAAAATATTTAATAACATAACATCAAACATTGCATTACATTTTGAGTAATAAGTAAGTCCCGCTCCGGGAGTTTATAACATTAAAAACTCCATAACAACAATTATTAATATTGGTCTATGTTTACTGGTAGCCCCCATAGAGTTTGGGTATGGATTTTAGAATTTTATACCCTTCACCACACTGAGTCACAGGGTATTATGACTTTGTACATATGTTTGTAACATGCCATAGGAAACGGGATAGACACGTGGTTCTTTTTGAGAATATGCATAAAATTACTTTCTGAGGCGATGCCTGTCCACGATAAATTGTAAACAAAGTACATGTCGTATTTAGGATCCGAATTGATTGAATCAGATTTAAATATAGCTCCCATAGATATAGCTCTCATTATTTGTCCGATTGAAAGCAAATTTGACCCACGCACTGGAATAAGTACAGATTGACATATGTTAAGTTTAATATAAATCGGTTCCAATTTCGTCCGATTTTATGGAAATGGTGCACGAAAGTCCCTATATATTCCGATTTAAACAAAATTTGTTATAGCATACTGAATTTATTCCATATTGATGCGTGTTAAGTTTCGTGAAAATCGGTTCAGATTTATTCTCAATGTTTTTGCGATTAAGACGCAATTTGCGATGTTTCGACGAAATCGGTTTTGATAATGCTCCCATATATGTACATGTAAATAAAAATTAATGCATCAAACTCCTATTTTTAATCCGATTGAACAAAATTCTACATAGTGTACCGAATGGAGTCTAGAATATTTTGTTGAAATGGGTTCAGATTTAGATATAGCTCCCAAACAAAATTCTGCTTGGTTTCTATCCAGTTTTCATACTCTGAAGATGGTGAATTAATATTGTCTGTCAAAAAAGTTTTCAATGTAGGTCATGATTTCGTTACCATACAATGACCCCTCTTAATTTTCGGAATATTATTTTTTAACATGTCATGATGAAAAAATTGTCCGCATACGCACAAACATAGATGGAGGCAGTTAGCTCCTGCAAAAGGACAAATGGACCCCTGTTGGCAACCACGCTACACATCTGTCATTCCGAAGCATTAGCTCCTAAGACACATACGTTGCAACCAATGAACAATCTCTCTGCCTGTTGGCAACCACGCTACACATCTGTCATTCCGAAGCATTAGCTCCTAAGACACATGCGTTGCAACCAAAGAACAATCTCTCTGCAACCGATCTCTGACGACATCTCGGATCTCGGATGGCGATTTCGATTATATTTTTGAATTAACTATAGAGGATGGTCCTTGTTCAATTTATATTGATAGTTTGAACATGTAGAACATGTCTGGTATATCACATATCATTGGAAATTTTCTGTGCAAAATGTCAAAGTTCAAAAATATATATCAAGAATAAAAATATATTTATTATAGTTAAGGGTATAATAATGTGCTGCTCTATTATATAATCTAACCTAATATCCTTATAAATTTTCACTAACTCCTCGTGTACTGCAGTCAGATAAAAAGAAAAACAGTAATAATTTCACAGCACATGACAACTTTGGGGTTATTTCCGGCATTTGTTTTGTTTTCTCGTTTGTTGTCACTTCGTTCTAGCAGGACGGATAAAAGGAAATTTGCCAACGAACTCTTGCAATTTAGAATTCAGCTTGGTCTTCATCGCCATTAATAATGAATTTGATTTAAAATTTGCTGTTAACATTCTTAATGACGGCATAGATAATTCATCGAAACAAAACGAATGAAAATCAAGTGGCATCAGCATAATTTGTGTGGTTGCAAGAAAATTGCTGTATTAAAATTTAATTTTTTAATTTATCCCATTTGCATGTTGTTGCTGTATTCCGAAGCTACTAAAAATGATCTAAATAAGTTTTTTTTATTTAATTATATAACTGTCACGCTATAGGTGAATGTTATGATAAGTTTGTCGTTACCAGTAATGTTTTAAAAGCGAATTAATTTGTAAAAATGTTGGTTAATGCAATGATCATAGGAAATGAGCTATATAAGCGAAAGGTGAAGTCGAATCAAGAAGTGTGTCTTTTTTTAAACCGAATTACTAAATAAAGACCACAGTCTGAAACATGGTACAGTCAAATACTTCAGTTCTGTCCTGTTGAAACGTCAATATGTATAGATATATATAGTAAAATCAGTTCATATTATATATGGGTATATGAACTGATTTTGGCGTAGGGGATGATAGATACCAAACAACGGCTCTGATTGGCTTTAACATGGCGAAGTCCAGGCTTATCTTGGTCCCTCTTTCATCTCAATTGTGGACACTGACCTCCCCGCGGTGCCACCTGGGGAGCTATTCTCATCACCCGATGAAATAGTGAGCTAATATGTGCCGCGAGTTCATCCATAAGAACTATAAAAAAATGGGTTGAGGCGTCGGGTTAGACCACGATCTGCGAATCTGCTCTTGGAATGTGCGCACGTTGTACAGAACAGGCGCAGTGTTCGCTTTGGCGGATATACTCAAGAAGTACAAAGCCGATATTATTTCCTTACAGGAAATGCGATGGAAAGGGACAGGCGTAAGTAAATCAGATGATTACGTCCTGTATTATAGCTGCCATTAAACGAGACATGAATTTCGCTGCGGATTTATGGTTAAAAGGAGAATAAAAGACCTTGTCTCCAGATTCACTCCAGTAGATGAGCGAATTGCTATAATCCGTATAAAAGCGAAGTTCTTTTACATCAGTCTAATTTGCGCCCATGCTCCGACCGAAGATAAAGATGAACAGACCAAGGACATATTTTACGAGCGCCTAGAAACAGCATATGACCGTTGCCCTGCCCATGACATTAAAATTCTGCTAGGATCTAATACAACACGGAAACTCGACGTCGAAAAGCTGCAAAAACAACAGGTAGCCGAGGCCTTCTCCGTACAACTGACCCATCAGCTTGAAGAAAGCACTTCTTGTCCCGATAATAGTATAGAAGCACTATGGCAAAGAATTGCCCACTCCCTACAAACTGCAGCAAATAGAACAATTGGGTAACAAAACTCACCACCAAGAAACCCATGGTACGATCAGGAGTGTCGTAATGCTATTGATGTGAAAAACGCAGCGTATAGGGCAACCCTGCAGACAGTAGCAACACGTAACGTGATGGAGTATTATCGGGAGAAAAGGAGAGAGGAGAAACGTGTTTTCAGAAAAAAGAAGAAAGAACAAGAAAAACGTGAGCGTGAGCAAATCGAGATGTACAGGAGTCAGAATGAAGTCCGGAAATTTTACCAACGAGTAAAACACCAAACCGAAGGCTTTGGTGCAGGCACATCCTCCTGTAGAGATGAAGAAGGAAACCTGGTGACAGATACAGACAGCGTGTTGAGGATCTGGAAGGAGCATTTCGAAAAGCTTCTAGTATCAAATAGTGGCGATGAAGAAGATACCCCAGAACCAATAAGAGATGATGGTATAGAGTGTATACCACCTAGCCAAGATGAGGTCATAAGCCAATAATCGGCTCAAGAACAACAAAGCAGCAGGAGCTGATGGGTTACCAGCCGAACTATTCAAGACCGGTGGCCAGGAGCATGCACCAGTTGATTAGCACAATTTGGCTAGATGAATGCATGCCCAATGATTGCAACCTCAGCAACCTGTGTCCCGTGCACAAAAAAGGAGACAAGACGATATGTGCCAAATATAGAGGAATAAGTCTCCTTCCCATCGCATATAAAGTGCTATCCAGTGTGATGTGTGAACGATTGAAGCCAATGGTCAATGACATCATCGGACCATACCAATGCGGCTTCAGACCTGGCAAATCCACCATTGACCAGATTTTCACTCTGCGCCAAATCCTGGAAAAGACCCACGAAAAATACATCGACACATACCACCCATTTGTCGACTATAAAGCCGCATTCGACATCCTTATCCGTTTAGAGACAGCCTATTACGTTCAGCATTCCTGCAAAATTAATACGGCTATGCAGGATAACTTTAAGTGGCACAAGGTCAGCAGTTAAAGGAGGAAAGGACCTATCGGAGCCCTTCAATACCGAACGAGGATTCAGACAAGGTGACAGTTTGTCGTGTTATCTTTTTAACATCCTACTGGAAAAGGTCATACGAGACGCAAAGGTGGACAGAAATGGCACTCTGTACACCAAACAACAAATGTTACTCGCCTACGCCGATGACATCGATATAATGGGTCGAACATTGCGAGCGGTAACAGCCACCTTTGAACAAATTGAAAAGGAGTCTGCCAAAGTGGGTCTGGCAGTAAACGGCGAGAAGACCAAGCTGATGGTATCAACGCGCAAGACGTACAGTAGACTCGGACCAACTGTGGAACTTGAGAACTACAGCTTCGAGGTAGTTAAATTATATTCCTTGGTACCGCCATAAATAAAACGAATGACATCTGTTTTGAAATTCGGAGAAGGATTGTGATGGCCAACAGATGCTACTACGATCTGAGTAAGCAGTTTAGAAACAAGGCCACCTCCCTCCAGACCAAATTCACACACTACAAGACGCTGATACTACCCGTGCTGTTGCATGGATCTGAATCAAGGGTACTTGCTCAATCAGATGAGGCAGCTCTTGAAGTGTTTGAGAGAAAAATTCACCGAAAGATCTACGGGCCGATCTGTGTCGACGGTGAATATCGGCGTCGAATGAACCACGAGCTTTACTATTTATACGCGGACATCGACATAGTCAGTCCTATTGAGCTGCAGGGACTACGATGGCTAGGCCATGTTGTGCGAATGAATGAAAATGCCCCAGCTCAAAAGGCATATAAAAATGAGCCTACTGATGGTTCCCGTATAAGGGGAAGGCCACGAATTAGATGGAAAGGCCAAGTAAAAAACAACATCTTGGAACGTGGTCTTCCAAATTGGTGGACTTGCGCACAAGACCGACGCGCTTGGAAATCTTGTAGGTTTTATGCACATTTTTCAAGATATGCCCAACGTTTGTTCAAGTCGGACTGGGCCGACTATATGATACCCTTCACCACTTTGGTATATTCTACATAAATATCCTAATAGACGTCACCTTTCGAAGGCATATCGACATGAAATTTAAGGAACTTAAATATGTGATCTTGATCTGTATGTGAACCGACTAACATCAATCCGTACATATTTTCTGAAACCTATGCTAAGTTTCATTTCATTCGGGCAGATTTAGAGTCGTTTGCGTACAATAGGACAAATTTATGTAAATCGATTTATAGCACACTTGATACACGCTATTCGGTATGCCGCACTGTTCAAAATTTAATCTCAATCAGGCACCCGTTCGAAATATATGTATATGGAAGCTATGACTGCACCTGCACCAATTTCAATATAACGTAATAACGTCATTCTAGTCTCAAACGTTCGTGTCAATCGGACAAACATTATGAGTTTGGGGCACCATTTACCTAAAATTAGACGAAATTATATATGGGAGCTATATCTAACACTGAACCAATCTTCACGAAACTTAGCACTCATCATTCTAGACTCTATAAAGGACCTTCGTTGCACCATTTACATCAAATCGGGCGAAAATATATATAGGAACTATATCTAAATCTGAACCGAACTGAACTGAATTCAGTCTAGGCTGAATTTAGTACGCTGTGCCAAATTTCGTACAAATCGGATTATTTATAGGGACTTTGGTGCACCATTTACTTAAATCGGACGAAAATATATATGGGAGATATATCTAAATCTGAACCGATTTTCACACTTCAGTTTAGACAGAATTCAGCACGATGTGCTAAATTTCGTGCAAATCGGACTAATTATAGGGACTTTGGTGCACCATTTACTTTAAATCGGACGAAAATATATATGGGAGCTATATCTAAATCTGAACCAATTTTTAGGAAACTCAGCACACATCAATCTAGGCTGAATTCAGTACTCTGTGCCAAATTTCGTGCAAATCGGCTTATTAATAGGGACATTGGTGCACCATTTACCATAAATCGGACGAAAATATATATGGTAGCTATATCTAAATCTAAATCGATTTTTCCCAATTTCAATAGGGTTCGTCCTTGTGCCAATTTAGTGACCTATGCCAATTTTCATCCAATTCGGATCATAAATGCGACCTGTACTTAGTTATAATTTAACATGGACAGACAGACAGACGTACGGACGGACATGCATAAACCTACTTAGAAAGTGATTCTATGCATATTCTCAAAAGGAACCATGTGTCTATCTCGTTTCCTTTTGCCTGTTACAAACATATGCACAAAGACATAATAACCTATACCACAGTGTGGTGAAGGGTATAAATATACATTTTCATAGAATACAGAGCATTAAACATTTCAGCACCAAACGCTGTGGGAAAATGTTGGTATCGCCATTGTATCATCATAGCTCAGTTTTATCACACTTTTCACAACTTGTATTAAAACTATAGTTTTTGATGATTTTTTAATTGGGATGCATTTACGTGCCAGTGCCATTATTACACCCGTTTGTCCCAGTGGTCAACATTCTGTGGTGATTTTTAATCGACCATGCTTCTGCACAAGTTTAATGGCATAATAATAAGTAGCGAACGGGTTTGTGAATGAATGGTGCAACTTTAACACGAAAAAAAACTATTTTTAATCCAAAAACGTGTTGAAGTTGAGAAAACAAGACAAACAAATATATAAGGATAAAGGGTTCAAGAGTTAACATATATATGTAATGTAAAAATGCTACTAAATATATTGTTAACAAGTAAACATAAAAATCGGATTTCGGATATGACACTTTAAATACTAAAGAAAATGAAACTACACCAAATTTTTCTTCCAAAATCTCAAAATAGGCAATACCGTAATGAATATTTACTTATAACTATTATAGCTTGGTAATAAGATTTATGCTCCACATTATTTGCGGTTCTTATAAACATACCAACCCCTTAGCTGATATTCACCCCTTTATAACTCGGGAATTATTTAAGTATATGAAAAATGTGAATATTTTTGTCAATGTCAAACTAAAACTAGAAGCCTACAAAATGGGGACTGCGTCTATTATGTATCATTTTTAAAAATTTTAGCTGCATCTACCTTTAAATGGTGCTGACATTTTGAAGCTGGATTTTGAGTACTTTTATACCCTTCACCTCTGTGGTACAGGTTATTATGTCGAGATAGACACATGGTTCCTTTTGAGAATATGCATAGAATCATTTTCTAACTCGATTAATACATGTCCGTTCGCCTGTCTGTCCGTCCGTCTGTCCATGTTAAATTGTAAACAAAGTGCAGGTCGCATTTATGATCCGCATTGGACGAAAATTGGCATTGGTCATTTATTTGGCCAAAGGATAAACCCTATTGAAAATGGGAAAAATCAATTCTGATATAGATATAGCTCCCATATATATTTTCGTCCGATTTAAGATAAATGGTATACCAAAATCCCTATATATCTTTCGATTTGCATGAAATTTTGCATGAGGTACTGGATAAAGTCTAGAATGATGTGTGTAAAGTTTTGTGAAAATCTGTTCAGATTTAGATATAGCTCCCATAAATATTTCCTACGGATTTAATGTAAATGATGTATCAAAGTCTCTATATATCTTTCTATTTGCACAAAATTTGTCATAGCTTACTGAATATTGTCTACAATGATGTGTCCTAAGTTTCGGTTCAGATTATGTAAAGTGTGCACTAAAGACTCAAAGTTTGTCCGATTGTCACACAATTTTGTACTATGAACTGTAATTAATATAAATTAATCTCTGGCAAGAATCGGTTCAGATTTGGATATAGCTTCTAAATATATATTTTCTTCCGATTTTACACAAAATTGACACAAAATTTTGCTCAACGTTTTGAAGTTAATATAACCTAGGAGTTAGAGTTAAATTCTGAACCAAACTCCCCAGGTGGGTCCGATTGGGTACACAATTTTGCACAACGTACTGAAGATACTACAGCATAACGTGTGGCAAGTTTTGTTGAATTCGGTTCAGTTTAGATATAGCTCCTAGATATAGTTTTAGCCGTTTGCTACAGAATTTTGGACAACGTACTGAAATTTATATTGTTTAACCTTTGCCAAATTTTGTAATAATCGGTTCCGATTTAGATATAGCTCCCATATATAGTTTCGTCCGATTGTAGTTAAATGGCAAATCAAAGACCCAACGTTTGGCCGATTGACACAACATCATAATAATGTTAATACAACGTAGCATATATCGGTTTAATTTCGGATAGAGCTGCCATACATTTTCTACCGATATTAAGTAAATGATGCACCAAAAACTCGAAATGTGGCCGATATGCACAAAACATACTGATATTAGTATAACCTAACCTGTGACAATCAGTTTAGACTTCGATATAGCTTTTATATATATTTTCGTCCGATTTTAAGTAAATGGTGCACCAAACTCCTGATGTTTATCAGATATTTATCCCAATAATCAACGGGTGTCCGATTGCTATTTACTTTAAATTGATTTACATAATTTTGTCCCATTTTAAGAAGCAACTCTATATCTGACCAAATGAATACTTTAGTATAGGTTGCAGAAAGATACGTTTATGGATCCAATTTCATTTAACTGGTCCTTTAAAAATGAGACGTCTGTTAGAATTCATCTGTTGAATATACCCAAAGTGGTGAAGGGTATCATATAGTCGGCCCCGTCCGACTTTACTAATTTCCTTACTGGTTTAAGTATATGAAAAAGTGAATATTTTGCTGCTGCTTCTACCTTTAAATGATGTATGTACAGCCTCAAAGTAATACTGATCCAAAGGTGAACATTTTGTGCGGTCAAATTTCTAAAAACACCTATTTTCGGGCCAAATTTTTAGGTCTGTCTATTTAATAACATGGGTACCACGATCAGTAAACTTTTTACGTTTCGGATGAAATTAAATTTTCTTCGTAAAAATCCATCTACTAGAACGGAGAGAACTAGCTTTCCAAAAACACGAATTTGGCAAAAAAAAAAACATTTTTGAAAATATCGCGGATTTAATTGCATGTTCCATAGATCATTCCGTTTCAATGAACGATTGATACGGATTTTGAACTTTTGCGAAAACACCCAATTTATCTCAAAAATAGTGTGAGCTGGGTCATCGATGGATCTTAATTGACCGCATTTTTAAGGTGCAAATCAAATCGGATGCGCGTTAATGGTATACGGAGTTTTCGGAAATTATTTGCATTTTACTAGTTTTTGGGCACTTAAATGCAACATGTAGTACATCTTAGCCGTCAAAATATACATGAATTGGAATATAAATTTCAGTACTTCCGTGATTTAGGCACAATTTAAAATGTATATTTCATAATATAGTTTTATTTGAAGATTTATTTCTATTTATTAAAGTGTCTCCTTTATTTTTCCCATATTTCGCGAAAATGTGCAACTTATCGCGTTATTATAATTATCCACGTTTTTGTCAATATAATAAATGTCGATAATTTTTGCGCGCACAAACCAAAAATTTGATCATATGTGTACCAAAAATCATTGTGTAGTACGTATAAAAAAATTAGTTTTTTTGAAAATGGACTACTAAAAAATTGGCAATATTGCCCATATATAAGGAAGATCTACACAATAAAATAAAACAACTAAAATTACAAAGGTAATAATCTATATCATGTTGTTTTTTTTTCCAATATTAATTCGGGTATTTTACGTTTGCAACAGGCAAACGTAGTGCCCATATGGGCACTTCCGCAGTCACTTACACGGCTTTCAGAGGCAAAATCAAATTTTAAATATTAAATAAATCAAAAACAATTACTTTTTTACAATTCTCCTTAAATACTTTTTTGTAGAACTTTAGGAGTACTATTAGTGGTCAAAACAATTAAGAGCCTTCAGTTTTTAACTTTCGAGAAAAAAGCCACAAAAGAGCGGTCACTCACGCGACTTCAAATATACATGACATTAGACACTATTGCTAATAATGGGAAAAATCTGCGAATATTGTGAATATTTAGAACTTTTTATATGCTCTTCATAAATAAGAGATATGAATTATTGCACTTTCAAAATTTAAGAATGTAGCATACCCATTATTTGTGAAGGATTTTTCTCGGTCACTTACTCGACGTAACTCACGCGACATTTTTGATTTTGCTGTTTTTATTTCCGCAGTGTCTGCATTTATAGTCATTAAATTATTATTTATGCTAAGAACAAGAAGGAAAAATCACAAATTTGATTTTTGGTTTACCTTTTTCCGGAAATGCCCATATATATTTTCGTCCGATTTAATGTAAATCATGCACCAATGTTCCTACATATCTTTCTTTTTGCTCGAAATCTGGCATAACGTACTGAATTAAGTCTAGATTGCTGTGTGTTAAGTTTCGTGGAAATCGGTTAAGATTTAGACATAGCTCCCATATATATGATTTATTCCGATTTTATATAAATCGTGCACTATTGAACGCCAGAAACGCATGCTTCATCGATGTTAGTGCATTATATTTTAGTCTATTAGCTGAGGTTGGTCCCGGCTGACTTTTTCCTCTTCCCTAAACTGAAAACACCTATAATGGAAAGGCGCTTTTCTATAACTGAAGAGATAAAAGAAAACTCGAAATAAAAACTGACGAAAACACGTTGCTACTGTTTTTGAAGGATAGGGAAACCTACAAAACAACATAAACATTTTGAAGATAATCCTCTAAAAAAACAGTAAGGAAAGCAGTAAAGTCGGGCGGGGCCGATTATATAACACCCTTCACCACTTTGGGTATATTCAACAGATGAATCCTAACAGACGTCGCATTTTCAAAGAACCAGTAAAATGAAATTGGATCCATAAACATGTCATTCTGCAACTTATACTAAATTTTTCATTTTGGTCAGATATAGAAGCTATATCTAAATCTGAACCGATTTCAATGATTTCAGGAAACTGACACACATCATTCTCGACCTAATTCATTATGCTGTGCCAAATTTCGTGCAAATCGAAAGATATATAGGGACTTTTATGCATCATTTACATTAAATCGGACGAAAATATATATGGGAGCTATATCTAAATCTGGACCGATTTTTCCCAATTTCAATAGGGTTCGTCCTTGGGCCAAACAAATGCACTGTGCCAAATTTCATCCAAATCCGATTATAAATGCGACCTGTACATTGTTCACAAAAATACATGGACGGACATGCGTAAATCGACTTAGAAAGTGATTCTATGCATATTCTCAAAAGGAACCATGTGCCTATCTCGTTTCCTTTTGCCTGTTACAAACATATGCACAAAGACATAATACCACAGTGTGGTGAAGGGTATAAAAAAATTGTTCTGGCGCTAAAAAATTTTTAAACAACTAACAAATTCTCACTGCTTTTTTCTAAGCTTTTAACTGAACACAAAGCATCCAAAATAAACGTCACTTTCGACGTCTAACATATAAACATTGTCCAGGCGTGTTTAAATTCACATTGCTACATATAAATTTCTATACTTTCCTTTCATAGATTCAAATAAATTTCTGGACAAAAAGGATGCCAAATAAAAAGCAATGTACTTATTCCTTGATATCGCTGACAACGAACAATATATTGTAATGACAGAACTTATCATTCTTGTTATCATCAAATAGCCCCCATTTTGAGCGGCAACTTTTTTTGGTGTTTTAAAACATCGAAAAAGCCTATCTTAACTTTAAGAATTTGCCGCTTTTATCGTTGTGGAGAGCCTATTCGGAGGTTGCTTTTTTTGTATTTGGCAAGGATATTTGAAGCCTTTAAAGGAGAAAAACTGTTGGCAATTTTAAGGCTGTTTGTATATATGTGTGTGTGTGAAGCTATACTTGTGTCAATGTCTGCTTATCGTCATTCAACAGATAAAAGTTTTTGCCTATGTCATGAACTAAGTGAAAGGGAAAGAAAATGTAAAAACATTGGCACACGGCCACACAGTTCCACACACATACATACACACAACCATACACTTGGAGATACAATCACTTGTGTTCTGTAGTAACAACAACAAAAATAACACCAGAAGAGCATTTTGTCCGTTAGCAAAGCAGACCAGCAAAAGATTCACAACCAACAGTTTGTTAACTTAAACTTGAAATTCAAAACAGATGCCTGTATGGCATTGGCATTGTAGAGTTCGCTGTGCTGGGTGGAGATTTCGAATTTGTGTGTAGATTTCGAAAATCGTGCCTACTCACGGCTCTCAGCGGATTTGTTGATGTGGAAAAATCGGACATGCGCCGTGGCACAGTCTACACCAGTCAGTCAGCTGCTTACCATCAGTTTGTGATATTTTGCCTGCCTCAAAAAAACTAGTTTGTCATTTAAGCGAAGCGTGAACAGGTGAATCAGTCGCTCGCGTGTTTCTCCAAACATGTGTGTGGTGTTTCAACATCATCATCATTATTGTTATGGGCATGCCATTAATAACAGCAAAACTAGCGAACGGAACAGAATTCAATGCCGCAGCCGCCACCAACGAAAGCCCACTGTGCAGCTAACATATAAAGTGGAATAAAAGTGGCGGACATTGAAGGACAATAAACGAAAAGAAAAATGTATACGCCTGGTGTTATGTGACAAACAACTACAACAACAAAAAAAGTGACAGAAATTAAAAAAAAAACTCAACTCAAAGAATTTTAAATCAAAATTTTTTTCTTGAAATTTAAACGGGTATTAACAGAAACAAACAAAAACATCAACAGCAACAAAATCAAAGCAAATTCAAATCAATTTTATTCAAAGCCGACAAAACAAACAAACCATTCACACATCGTTCATACGCCGCGTAGTATCACCGAGATAGACAAATAAACGCGTAATCACACTTGTTTCCGCATCCGTTTCCCGTCAGCTTCGCATCTTCGGTTTTGTGCGTGCTTGCATGTGTTGTTGTAATTTGTATCATCGTTCTTCTTTTTGCTTTTGTTGTCATGTAAATATGTAAATAATGCAAAGAGGATTGTCTTGTCGTATCAATTGTAGTTGTCCCCTCGTTGCCCACCCCCAGAAGTGCGTTACTTAGCCATGGTTTTCACAATCTCCCTCATAATACGGATACAAAAATAAAGCAAGAGAATTGATGTTTATATAAGAGTTTAAATATATGTATATTATATAGCAATGCTGAAATAGGAAACCGAAAAATTAAATAAATTTAAATTCAAGAAATTTTAAACAAGAAAAAAAAAACAAAACTAAAAACCTCTAACAAATGTGCAAAAAATACAACTCGAGAACAAAACAGAAAACTAAAATTAACAACAAAAGCAAAACAAAAACCTTTCGAAATTTGAGCTTGGACCAAAACAAACCCAACAACAACAAAAATATAACAAGCAACCAAAATTAAAACACCACAAAACAAATACAAACATCATTAAAAAGGTAAGCTCAACATTTCAAGTGTCTAGCTGAGTAGAGTCTGTCGTCGTTGTCGACGACGACGATGCCGTTGTGTGTGTTGTTGTTTTTAGCCAGTCGGTTGCTACTTGAATTGCCGCCTGACCGTGTGAATTGGGTTAAGAGTAGGAAATTATCGTCATCATCATACCAGCATTTCATTTTTTCAACACCAACATGGAATGAAAACAAAAACGACAACCTAGCATAACCAGGGTTCATTGTTCACAAACATTAACTAAATGCACAAGGACCCTTGGCTTTAAACTAAGCAAAGACCTTGCTCAGCACAACACAACCGATTCACATGCACAGCCAGTATTACAGCACTTGACTGCAACAACAGCAAACAACAACAATAACAACTTGTCCACTTTACATTTGAACCCCTTGTCAGGACAGAGGTTCATGAGTTCATGTTTTTCTTGTGGCCCAGTTTACGCAGAAATATTGTGCGTTACTGTGTACGGAAATTCCATCTTAAGTCAGTGCAATGTCTTTTTGTACAACACGATGCTAAGTAAAGTGTGAACAAATAATTCACCTGAAAAGAGGAAATTAAACAAATAATAGGTTAGAATTACAATGGAGGGTCATAAACTTAAAATATCACTGGTTTTGTTGAGGGGTGCTATTCTCACGGAGGTGAGCTTTTTAATTGGAATGTGTAATTTGAAAAAAATAATAAGAAAACTATTTAAAATTTTATATCCTCCACTATAAGGTGGGGTGTATAGTAAATTTATTATTTAATTTACCACCCCTCGAAATAATAGTCTAAGAATAAAAACCTATATCAATTTAGCCATGTCCATCCCTTGAAATCACGATAGAGCTCAATCAGAAATGGGATATATCGATCCACATTTTAGGATAGCGGATAATGGTATCCCCCAATATTCGGTAATTTGGGATTTGGACACGTTTTTCAACCGACTTGGCTGTAAATTAGTATTTTAAGTGCTTTATAGCACATAAACATTTCTAATATTGACCCAATTTTCAAGGTAGCACCCCCCACAATATTCGGTATCTAGGGGATTTTCGGCACGTTTTTCAATTGATTTGGCTATAATTTGGTATTTTCTCTTTCATTCCATATCACATCTGCATACAGAGAATTATTACCATTGACCCAAGTTTCAGGGTAGTCCCTATATAAGGTCACCTCCAAATTTTGGTATTTTGAGGAATTTGATATGATTTGGTATTTTTAGTTCTGATAGAGTAGCAAACCTTGCTATCGAAGGTGATCAATATTTCTCCCTTCACCACACTGTGGTACAGGGTATTATGTCTTTGTGTATATGTTTGTAACGGGCAAAAGGAAATGAGATAGACACGTGGTTCCTTTTAAGAATATGCATAGAAACACTTTCTGAGTCGATCCGATTTCAATTATAATGAGAATTGGATGAAATTTGTCACAGATCATTTATTTGGCCCAAGCACGAAACCTATTAAAATTGGAGAAAATCGGTTCGGATTTTAATATAGCTTCTAGATATATTTTCGTCCGATTTAATGTAAATGCAGCACAAATGTCCCTATATATATATTGTGATTTGCACGGAATTTGGCATAGCGTGTGTGTGTGTTAAGTTACCTGAAAATCGGTTCAGATTTAGATATAGCTCCCATATATATTTTCGTCCGATTTAATGTAAATGCAGCACAAAATTCCCTGAGCAAATTCGTTCTAATTTAATATCTTGGATTTTCATTATACGGCACTTTGGTAGCCTAATGCTTGTTTTTCGACATAAATGACTGTAATTCGATATTTTGGGTTACGCCGCTCTAGGTTAATGCACAGCTCCCACATAACATTAACGGAGAAAAAATACAAAAAAAAATCAAAAATGCACCATAGTATGGAGTGTATATCAAGTTTGTTTTCCGATAGTAGCTTATATTTTGAAATATTCTTAATCAGTGTAAAATTCTATGACGATTTATCGCCAAAATTTAGCATAGAGTTTTTTTTCTGTAGGCAGGTCAAATTCGAAGATGAGCTATATTAGCCACATTAGGCATAGCCTCCATATAAGAGTACCCCCAATTGTCCGTTTTTTCCCTACAAAATATGGAATACTAAGACGGTTTCGTCGATATAGCCATATGTTGTAAATATATTACCTTTGGAGTATATCGAGATAAAAAACTAGAAGGTCAGGTTCGAGAATGAACTATATATAACTCCAAATGTTCGGTATTTCCTAAGAATTGGTATTTCCTTTAGAATATCTCAAAAGGTTCGGTATTTCCTAAGAATTTGTATTTCCTTAAGAATAGTCCCACATATAACTTTTTCCTGTAAATTGCAGTACTTTGAGGATTTTATGTACATGTTGAAACCTATCATGCGATATCAATATCGGACCAAGATGTGGGGTTTAGAGATTTTAGGAAAAATCCCTATACAATTACCGGTATATTCCTTACATCAGAAGTCACGACAATACTCTATGGTAAAAAATTTAATATGCATATTTTTGATAGTAGTTTACAATATGTATTTGATAAATATTGTTTGCGCAGGTTCTCTTATTTGTAATATACCCTATATAAATATCCCACCCATTCTTGCTTCCATCTGAAGTTTACAACGAAGTGAGTGTAATTAAAAAAATACATTTATCGAAAATATTCGAAGTGTAGTTCTTTCCATAAACTTATCAAAATAATTTTATGATTTTTACATCGCTTCACCACAAAGCTCCATAGATAAAGTCACGGTTGAAAAACGTGACTGGTTCGACACAGTTGAAAAACGCTACAGGTTGTGCACAGTTGAAAAGCGTGTTCAAAATCCACACAATACCGAATTATGGGGGTACATTTCTGTGAGGATTTTACCATAACGTGTACCGACAACTAAAATAGAACCGTTAGGATATAAAAACCTTACGCCACCTGTTTACAATCCTTGAAAGACTTCTGAAAACCACATTTTGGTATAGCCAACTGCTCCTGTTTCGGTCGATGTCTTCAGTTTTGGAATGCGGAAAGGTTCAGAGCATATATAACTCGAAATAAAGGTTTCTTTACCAGGTTTTGCGCGTGTAAAATTTTCTATCTTAAATATTGCATTTAATGGTCATCTTAAAAATTTTGCATTTTTGTTAATTATAGCGTAAGTTTATGACCTCAATGTCGCTTTCCCGATCTATTTTTTCGCGGCTGTTTTCTATATTTGAAAAATTATTCAGACTTAGTATGCCACTGTGATATTCCTCTGCATATAAATCAAGTTTGTTATTAAAATTGCTTAAAATGGTTATCCATACAACTGAAAAATCGTATGAAGCATCTTTGCTTTCCAGACACATTTTAATTCCAGAAAAACTAACTACGATGCCAGGGTTTCTCGGAGACTGGCCAATGAACATTTTGAATGCAGATCCACATTTCTACATGTTAGTTTGAATAGTAAAACCAAGAATTACTAATTATTTCGAGTGAACCCTTTGGTTGGTCTATGATTTACTCAGAAATCACATTTAAATTAAACACCCACAAAGATTTTCAAAATTCAAGGAATTCTTAAGGATATTCACATAAATAACATACAATTAGTTTTCCAAAATGTTACAGAAATAACTTGTATCATTTCATTGCATAAAATATTTATTAAAATTCATCTTAACCCAAATATTTCGTAAAATATATTTTATCACAACTCATATAAATGTTTTCCTACGGCATGAACGAAAGTCAAGGTAGCTTTAAGTTTGGTGCCCGGCATTTATATGCCAATATTCTCGTATACCACTCGTTTCAATGTCATGCCAGGTATCGTGTACAGGAAATAGCAACTTTTACTAGTTTTACTTATTTTTTTCGCTTAGTAAACAGCAATTCATTTTTTCGCTAGAACGCCCTGTTTGGGCGTGAATACAATGAATGGCTGGTAACATTGAAACCTCCACCAACACTTTGGAAATAGAACAAAAGTAACGGAATAGCACTAATGCATACGAAAATCTCTAAATAGCAAGAGTGCATGTGAGTGTGTGTGTGTGTTCGAGCAACAGAGGATGGATGCATTAGTTGGAATGCACACAGGAGTAGATGATACAAATGTACATTTTAAAGCTTGTCAGGATACTTTAAATATAAATGCAAGTACATTTTTAGGCAGCCAAGAGCTAATGTTACTGAAAGCTGTTATTAAATGTATAGGACGCTTAACTCGGTCCAGGGAAAATAATTACAGTCAGTATATTCATATACAGGTATGGTTGATGTATTAAATTGTGAACAAATTCATGACTATATATTATACTTTAAATATTCAAATTCAATATTCGAAATTAAAAACCAAGTAAAATCGTCGTAAAGTTCAAAATACCAAAAATCAATTTGGACTTCTATGCAGAACTATGTCATGGAAAATTTGGTTCTAATTGTATGTGTATTGAACATATATAGCTAAAATCTTGAAATTTTATATGTAATACCTGTTGAGATGTGGTGTTGATGTATGGAAGTGGTTTTAGAAATTCGTACTTATATATATGAAAAGTACTAAACGGAACTAAATTTGGTAATATTTGCATTTAGTTGAGCGTATAGAGATGTAATCCTTAAAATAGGAATTAGGATTAATATTGGAATACAGGATTGAAGAAGCTTTAAAAAATCGTACTTAGAGACAGCTTTGGACTATAGAGACAGCTTTGGAAATTCGTACTTATTTGTACGAAAAGTACTAAACAATTTGGATTTGAGTGAACGGAGAGTACTGGAAACCTAAAATTTTGAATATTGGTTGCTGTTGGAGTGTAGAATTTAGATGTGAAGGTATAGTGCTTATGTGTACTAAATGGTACCATAGGAACAGAAATTACTAAATGGTACCAAATATTTTATTATCTGTATTTATGTGAACGTATATATATAATTTGGGAATGTATGAAATTGGTTGGAATGTATGTGTATCAATCAAATGGTACTAAACTTGATACAATTTAGATTTGAACTGATATGATACTGAAATTTGAAATTACTGTTGGAGTGTAGGATTGAGGATATTTTCGTACTTTTGGGTACAAAAGTACTTAATATGGTACAAGTTGAATGTGTGAAGGTTAGAGCTGGGATTTTGAAAGTTGTGCAAGGTTGAGGTATTAATAGGATTCAGAAGGTGCTAAATTGTACTAAATTTGCTTTTGGGTAATAGCATAGAGATAGACCACTTTTTAAGCTAGTTTCAATATAGCGTGTTTCGACAACATTGGATATAATCTCATAGTTTGGTATCTCATTTAGTAGAAACTTTGGATACGTTTTTAACTAATCAGCTGTAATTTTGTATTTTGGGTTATTACTGTGTAAAAAATCTTCCAACAAAAAATTATCAATAGTGGTACAAGATTCCGGGTAGATACCATATAATTTCGGTATTGGATTGATCACTGAAATTTTGAGGCGGGCTTCGAAAATTTGATCAATGTTGATAATATTTGGTAGGGAAATACAAAAAATCGGTTGAAAAACTAAATTTGGGAGTTATATCAGAACTTGGACTTATAAATCCCATTTTCAATACAGATCATCTTAACTTGGTCTCATGAAGATCAAGCTAGACATTTTGGGTTATAATTAGGTTGTAAGTCCCCTACCAAATTGTATTCATTGATTTAAAGCCAATTGATTGATTGATTATTAGTATTTGCATTTTTGAAGTTTGTAGGGCATAACTAAAATCACTAGGTCGACTACATTTTGTAGACTTAATTCGGAAACATATGCAAAATGTCTGATAAATAAGTCATACATGGAACTATCGGACGACAATATATACATGGGAGCTTTATGAGCTCTTAAAAAATGAATGTTTAGAAACCTGGCGATGTTTGTACATGGTTATCAATTTTGTGCTTTCATAAAGTGATTTCCTACGAGGAGTTAGGATAACCCCCATACAACGGTAGCCACCAATATTGCAATATGGATATTTTTGGCAAGTTTTTTTTACGGAATTGATATTAATTTTCCTACCCTTTGGCTAGCAAATCTCCCTACCAAAAACGATCGATATGAGAGTGTGCACGTTGTTTAATCGAATGGCCTCCAATTTGGTTCTTATGGTGTGTCAAATTTTCCTACCAAATTCACTGGCCCTTTATAGAGATGGACTGTGGGTAAATAACCTGGGATTCTGTCAATGCATTCTGGTAGTCCCCATATAATGATCGCCCATTTAGGGTATTTACCTAAATATTGGGTATAAGTTAATTCATTTGCGGCAATTTTCGACCACTTTTTATTTTATATATCTTAATTGTTTTTCACTCCGGGCCAGTTTTTAAAATAATCAGGTTAGACATCATGGCGGCTTTAATATTTATTATATTCGAGTAATGGCTCTTTAGTAGGAAAATCGTTATTTATTTGTTTTTCCTATTATTTCATTTTTCACATCTATATGTTGAAAATAGACTGAATTTACATCTGTTTTCACTTTCCTATCATTGCTATTTGAAAAATGCAAAACGTTCGATGTCAATCAAATCAAGTGTTATGATTTTTTTTTTTTGTACATCACTTTAAATTGATTATTTTGATGAGTTATAATTCGAATTAATAGAAAACCTCTTGCCGAACTATGTAAACAAATTGTCAATTATTGTTGATATCTAAAGGAAATAAATTTGCATGTTCGATGAAATGGAAAACTAATGTTATGCTAACAAATTATTTTTTCCTTTATCTTTGATATTAATTATATTTTTGTTCTTTATGCTGCCAAGAGATAAAATATCAATTGTTTGTTCAATAATTGTAAAGTTTTCAGAAGATGTTGTAGGTAAAATATGTGATGTTGATGGGATATACTACTATGTATGAAATCAAAAAATATACATATGGACAATATCACTCTAACTTTGACATCGCTGATGGAATTTACGGATGGCATGGTTATAGGATGTCGTCCCATTTAAATAATTTGAAGATTATATTGACCGGGTTTTCAATTGTAATTTATACATTAAAGTAAATTTAATAAAATAAATACATTAGATATAAATTCTTTAAAAATGTATATAAGTCATCAATTGAGAACCTACTAGACTCTAAAAGTCTGTCAGTTGTGCAGAATATCTAATGGGGGATGCTGCGACTTCTGAAATTCGTCCAGGTTTCCATATAGCTCGAATTTATACAAATTCGTACCCAAACAACCCAAGTCTGCCCGATTAACATGGATTTTTTCATAGATTTCTGAATGGTATATGTATGGGGTTTTTAATTGCTTTAAATATCTAAGAAGATCACACATTTAATTTCCCCCAATTCAATCTCAACGGTTCTCCAAAGATGCAATATCTGTTCTATCTATAGGGTATTGTATATGTGCTGAAGGGTATCATAAAGTCGGCCCAGTCCGACATTTATACTTTCCATACTGGTCTAAATCTATTCATGGTCAATTCGGCCTTAAGGGAACCCCACCCATTCTCGATTTTAATTTTTCAAGACTTTCAATGGGCTGCTAAATAAATACCAATGCTTGTTAAGGTTTGTAACCTTGCACATATATATTTGAAGATTTAAAAGTGAAGAAAAATAATTTACAAAAAATTTTTGTTATTGCTTTGTTGTTGTTTTTTGTAATTAAAGAAAAGTCCTTATTTTTGATGGCGGGAATGATAATTCCTCACTGGATCATCGGAATCCGAAAATTCTAACGTTGTTAGAAAGAGTACATGTCTGGCTCTCGTATGACTTCGCTCTAAAATTAACAAAATGGCGGACCTTTGAAAAAATATTTTTGGAAAATCGCGTTTAAAGTTTGAGAAGCCCTTTAGCCGTCACTTGATGCTGACACAATTAATCGGCTATATCTTCAAGAGTTTTTGAGATTTTCACTTGAGAGAGACATTCTTGAATTAGTGTAGAATCGAATTAAATCAAAATAAATCAAAATTTGACCTCAAGAATGGGGGGTCCCCTTAAACATATTACAGCCCACAATGGCTGTGATGTTCTTGGTGATAGTGAAGTTAATTTACAAACATCTCAAATGATATTTGCTGCACCTTTCGGAATTGGCATTCTGTAGAAACCGTTAAAGTGCTATCGAAACAAATAGAAGAATCATTATTTGAATTGGCCATGTATTCATTTCATATTCCAACGTGATAATCTAGTCCTACAGTACAATGAACTTCATTGCCCATAGAAATGTATTTAATGTATACATTCTTATTTCCCTTTCATTTCTTTAGTTAAAACTGAAAGTGAAATTATTCAAATAACCTTGAAAGGCATACAATTCAATCGCATCTCTGTGTGTGTATATATATCGAATAGTAGACATTGGATACAATTAAACAGCAACGAAATAAATGGTACAATTAAATGCAGATGCTAAAATGGACGTGAACGCGGTTCATTGGTGAACACGTGTATCGTCACATTTGATGACAATTAACGCTTGATGATGCCATAAATTTGCATCGCCAAATCTTTTACATAATTATGTAAATGGATTTTGAATTGCATGCAAAAGTTGAATACGAAAATAGGTTTTATAAAAATATATGCAAGACTCATAAATGGATGTTAGCGTATGCATGTAAATGTGAATGCATGTACGAATATTAAAAAAAAATGGTGTGGAATTTAACTTATAAACTTAAATACTAAATTAAATGCGAAAGCATGGAGGAAGATAAAAAATAAAAATTGAAAATTAGGTTCTAGTATTTGTAGAGTAAAACTAAAATTATGCAAATTTAACTTTAATGCTCTCAATAATTTAGTGAGCCAGCACCATTGTTGACAATTTAATACCAAAAATTTATCTAGCACTTATCCGTTTTATTTTGCCAGAAATTATTCTCAGAATTTCTGTTATCATCCCAACCATTTTGATTTCCCTCTCTCAAAAATTATTTATATTTTCCCCCTCTTTGGAGGTAGTCCCCATATAACCCCCCCCCCCTTTTTTTTACCCTCCACCATCTAAAACGATCCAGCCATATCCGTCCGTCCAACTGTTGTAATCACGCCATCTTCTGAAGGAATTTATATATGGGATTGAGTATGGGCTATATCAGTTTACATTTATATATAAGGGTACTCCCAATTTTCGGTGTTTAGTGGTACTTGAGCGCAGTTTTCAACTGAATTCGTTAAATTTTTGCACATTGTGCTCTTATTACGTAGAAAATCTCTACACTAAAAACTGTAAACCTGAATTAATTTTTTCGGGTAATTCCCATTTTTCGGTATGTTGGGGTTTTTTGAGTGCGTTTTCAAACCGAATTAGCTGTAATAGGGGAGATTCTGGAACTTTCGGCATCGGGCACATTCCGCAATCGCGTTTTTGATATGAAGCTCTCACTGTACATCACTAGCTTCGAAGCATAGGTATCAAATATCAAAATAAATAACTGTCGCAATGTTTGAAATCTCAAGCTATTATTTTACAGATGTCTTGTCTACGAAAGTTTTCAATTTTTAAGACAGTATTATTAAAAAGTAGTTAATTACAATGTGCATTGTCAATAAATTAATTAAAAAAATATAATATTTTTAGAAGATTGGTAGAAAAAAAACCAGTAAGGAAAGTAGTAAAGTCGGACGGGGCCGACTATATGATACCCTTCACCACTTTGGGTAAATACAAGAGATGTTCATATGTACAATATCCTGAAGAAATTACGAAATTAAATTTGTGGACGACATAGATATTATAACCAATTTAAAACAACCTATACACATACAATTCTGAAACATATGTTAATCGAACGGACTTGGGTTCTTTGGTGTACCATTTGTATGAAATCGTGCACAATTGTGTATGGAAGCTGTATGTCTGTATCTGAACGTATATGAGCAGCAACTTGGTATGCTGCAGCATAGTGTGCTGTTCACAATATATCTCGATCGGAAAAACGGCTGTTATTTGGTGCAACATTTGCACGAATTCACACGATAATATAAAGCGTATATATCAACATATGCTCACATTAATCCAATATAGGTTATTCTAGATTTAATTTGTTTAAATCAAAATATATATATATATATATATAAATATATGAGAGCTATATTTAAATCTGAACCGATTTTCTCGAAACTTAAGACACACCATTCTAAACTCAATTCACTACGCTATGCCAAACTCTTGCAAATCGAAGGATTTGCATTAAATCGGACGAAACTTTATATGGGAGCTGTCAAATATTGCGATCTCTCATTTTAGCAGATGGACAGATAGGCGAAGATTGCCAAAACGACATTGAGCTTTATTCTAATCAAGGATTTCTATACTTTATGGGTACACCGATGAAGATTTCGAAGTATTTCAACAGGAAAGACACATTTAGCATAAACTGCAATCATTTCTTATTACACTTTCAACGAATCAAGTACAGTATATTATATTTTAAAGTGTGCTCATATGAATTAACGCACATCCACACCATGAAGAATGAGTGTGTTAGTTGAGCAATAATTTTTCTAAAGTAGATCCGAAATTGTCCGCACATATTTATTGTTTTGAATCTTACACATATAAAATAATACAATATTTTCCAAAGTCATTTGATTGAACACACTGTGCAGCTCCAGATTTGTTACACTTTTCCCAACGTAATGAATAAATATAAATAATGATATTCTTCTGTCAAATCGCTATTAACAACCACTCAATAGGGCTATATACGCAATGAGAAATCCTCTCTTTTTTATATGAGAAGATCGTCCGTCGGTTACCTTGCCATTGTTTTGCCAATGATTTATTGTTATTTGGTAAAATGACTTATTTGATAAAAATAAAAAAGAATATTTGTTAATATTAACAGACCGATTGTCTGCTTCAGTTGCTGTTACTGATAATTCAATGATAGATGTTTCAAGGTAATGTTCATCTATTTGCATAGTCAAGTAGCGTCTGTACATAAATAAGTATGTATGCATGTACATACGTATATATTTATGACATATATCGATAAAAATCTAAATGGTGTCTAATTTGGTTGAAGGAAAAAAACATGAGAAATGTTTTTGCGAAAATATTAATCAAAAATGCAAAAACATATTTGGAGTAAACAATGTTTAATTGTCATATCGCAAAATACGTACACAGATTTCATATGCACACTAGGGTTATGGCATTTATACCACCTCCACCTCATAAGTCATATGTTGATGAATTTCTACCGAAAAATAGATAAAACCTCAAATCTTGAAGAGATGCAATAAAATAAACCTTTTGACACGTTTTATTTATGTTGAAGTCAATGCAAGCAGGTATATAACAATGTAACACAAAAGGGAGCTATAACTAAACCGGAATCGATTTTAACAAAACTTAGCACTTATCATTATAGGCTCAATTCAGTACGCCATGCTAAATTTCGTGCATATCGAAAGATATTTAGGGACCTTGGTGTATCATTTTTATTAAATCGGAAGAAAATATATATGTGGAGCTATATCAAAATCGGAATCGATTTTCACGAAACATAGCACTCATCATTATAGACTCAATTCAGTATGCCATGCCAAATTTTGTGCATATCGAAAGATATTTAAGGACTTTGGCGCACCATTCATATAAAATCGAATGAAAATGTATATGGGAGCTATATCTAAAACTGAACTAATATTCACGAAACCTAGCACACATCAATCCATATTTTACATGAAATCGGACGAAAATCTATATAGGAGCTATATCTAAATCGAAATCGATTTTCACGAAACATAGCACTCATCATTATAGACTCAATTCAGTATGCCATGTCAAATATCGTGCATATCGAAAGATATTTAGGGACTATGATGCACCATTTACATTAAATCCGACGAAAATATATATGGGAGCTATATCTAAATCGGAATCGATTTTCACGAAACTTAGAATACATCATTCCAAATTTTATTCACTACGCTGTGCCAAATTTAGTGCATATAGAAGGATATATAGTGACTTGGGTGTACCATTTACATGAAATCGGACGAAAATCTATATGGGAGCTAAATCTAAATCTGAACCGATTTTGCCCAAGCTTGGACCAAATAAATGATCTGTGCCAAATTTCATCCAATTCGCATCATGAATGCAACCTGTACTTTGTTTACAACTTAACATGGACATACGGACGGACGCACATGCATAAATCGACTCAGAAAGTGATTCTATGCATATTCTCAAAAGGAACCATGTGTCCGTTTGCCTGTTACAAACATATGCACAATAGAGCTGTAAAAACATCGATATTCCAAACATTAGATAGTTCCGATACTTCATTTCAAACTATCGATTGCTATCGATATTATCGGTAATTTTCCACCACTATTTGGGAATGAAAATGGCTGCAAATTTTGAGTTTGATAAAGACAATTTATTAATAAAACCACAAAGTCGCAGCACTATTGATTCAAGAAACAAATGCCGAATCGACAAATACAAAATTGATGGTATGTATATTTTTGACTTTTGTTAAACCGATTAGATTAATAAATTTGGTAAAACATTGTAGAATTTTTCCTGGTATTGAATATCTGGTTGTGTCGCAAATCTCATTTGGGACTGAAAATAAATCATATAATTCATCTTAATACCTACGTGGGATTAAATATCAGCTGACCTGTCTCAAGAAGAACCACAGTCAGTGGTTTTTATATATTTGTATATGGTCCAATGTATCCTCCTTTACGATTGTTGGAATTTTTTCGCGTTTCTGAAAAATGTACGTGTTTCTTAGCAAATTTACATTGTTCGGTTTTCAATAATACTTTCAAGGATCATGGCGTATTTACTGTCGTCAGTATTATAACTACATTTTAAGTGAATTTATTTTTTTTTGTCAAAATACGTTTTTAAAATATTTTTTTTCACAAACACATGGTCTGTTCCCGTACTGCAAGAATCTACTAGATTTTACTATTTTCTTCGATATCATAAAGGAATTTTGGTTACCGTAGTAAAAAGTAGTAGATTCTTGAGGTACGGGAACAGACCAAAAAAGTCGAAAATAGGGATATGTTGTCGAGCGCAAAAGTCGACTTTTAGACTTTTCGATTTTTGCCTTTCACAAAAAAGTCGACTTTTAGATCTTTCGATTTTGTCAAACCTGTTCAAAATCGATTTTTTTATAAAAATTGTTGTCATATATATTACCTGATCTCTCTTTGTGTTTTGTTTGTAATTAGGGTTTGGGAATTCCCGACTTTTTTCATTTCCGGGAAATCGGGAATTCACATTTTTTTATTCCCGGGAACCCGGGAATTCCCGGGACTTTTCACAACCTTTGTAAATAGAATACGAAATATAATTCTAATTAAATAATTAGAATTATAAAAATATACGTTCTACGTCATTGTACAATAGTATATACAAATAAAAAATTAAGAATTATTTTTTTAAATAAGAGTATTTTAGTATGTTTTAGACAAACATTGAATTAAGAACTATTTGTGCACATAAAACACATATGAACAATTTTTAATTTGTGCATTAAACAGGTTGCCTGATATACTGCTTCTTCTGTTGATGAAAAAGTTTCCATCAATTGAAAATATTCTCTCACTTTTAGGGACTTTTACTCACTTTATATAAAACTTATTTATTTTTAAGAACTATTGTGGCAAAGTTTTGATCATATAGGGGTTGACTTTAAAACATTTTAATTTAATTTCAAAACATGTATACCTTTGGAGTACCTTTATCACTACTAAATGACCAAATTCTACTTCATTGCTACTTTTTTGGCACATCCGTATTCACCAAACTATCTGGGTCTCTTTAAAACTTTAGTTTATGTATATAAATTTTAAGTCACTTCGGTCACTTATTTCTTTTTGTAATATCTTTGAAATTGAATGGTCGATGGATGTTTGTTGATCTTACAATGTATGGTATGATTCCAGCAAAAGAACCCTTCTATAGGACATTAAGAATAAATTTTCTTATGCCGTTCGGGTTTAGGTTTCAAAACATAATTCCAGCAATTTTTCTTCAATCATATTCCGAATTTTGAACCCACTTGTTATATAAATCAGTTTTAAAATGAGTATCTTCCACTTAAATACTCATTAAAATATCGTCCCTATGTAGTTGTTGTATTATCGATAACAAATAATACCACAGATGGATCAACGGAACCATTCTGCTTATGACTTTAGCATTGAAATATTTAATTCTATATTTATTTAAAAATATTATTTCCCGGGAAAGAGTACCGAGAAATCCCGGGAATATCGATTTCAAAAAAATCGGGAAATCCTGGGAATACCCGGGACGGGAATTCCCGCCCCCAAAACCTATTTGTAATATATTATTTTTCATGAAATTTAAAATAAAACATAGAAAACTTAAAAAGTTTCTAACATTTCAAATGTGAGATATATGTATATTGCCTTGGGTTATGTAATATTCACCAAAAACATCATGATTTAAAACGACACATCATCAGTTTCAGCAAATGTTGCTTACACTTTAAATCCATTTTCAACAAATACAGTGTTCAGTCTACAAAATAGATTTAGACTAGCAAAAAACTAAATAATATCCTACGAAACGTATTATTGGATATTTGTTCCCGTTGAGAGAATTTTAGCAATGTGACAGTTGTCATTTACTTGTCAAAAGGATATTTTAACACTCTAATATTCCTTTGAGGTTTTTCTGTTGTCCACAAATATTTGTTTGCCTGTCATGAGATAGGTAATTTACTCGATTTCATGTGAAACACACGACAAACGAACAGACAGACCAAAGATAAAAAGGGACGAATGATGTGTTTTGCTGTTGGTCCTCTGTGGAATGGTGTATAAAAGAAAACCAATCGCTTGGCACTGTTTAAAGGATTACCAGTGAAGCATGGACATATTTGGGACTGTTGTGAATTGAAGTAAGCGTTACAGCGGTCCAACAACAGAACATAAATGTGTGCTTTCAACGTCTCATTTAATCTTGAAAATACTACGTAGAATGTACTTTTGTGTGTGTGCCGTCTATAAACTTGTATTACTTAGACAAAACTCACACATTTACACAGATTTCAAGGAAATGTACTATGTATATTTTTCTATTTTCTTTTTCGACATATACACGTGGTAAATGAAAATAGATGGTTTTAAAAACGCACATGTGTTTGTTTTTGTTGCTGTTCATGCGATAAGTTTCATACAAGTTTTCTGCTGAGACATTCATTTGAAAGTACAAGAGAAGCAATTGAGCAAACTGTTGGAAGGATGAAAGGGAGGAAGGGACGTAGGCAGGAAAAAAGGAAGTGAAAGTACCAAAGCTACAAATTAATGATATTATTTAGAGTAAGCATTGTGGTGGTGTGGTAGCCCTTAGAAAAAAAAACAATAGCATTCCAAGTGGCATTGACTGTATGTAGCATGACAAACATACATGTGCATGTGTGCTATCGACACATTTACAAAAAGCAATCGATAATATACACTGAGCAGTTCAACAATATGCCTATAGATTTTAAATTTAAATTCGAAATAATAAGTATATAGATTTAGACTAGCAAACGCAGCAGTATATTCGAACAAACATTTGCCTATAAAACAGCTATAGGTCCTCCGGACCATGTCTGTTTCAAAAATTCGATTGGATATGGAACCTATATTAAATCCGTTTGTTTTAAATATTGTTTCGTCAAGAAGATACGTATTTTATGTTTTGAAATAACCCCACATAAAAGTTGACGAATTTCACTACCAACGGGTATATAAGTTTATATTTCCGATTATTAGAGTTATTAGGTAGAAAAATGTTCATATGGGCCAAGTATTGGCAAAGTCCTATATCTTTCTTCACAGGGTAATAATATTCTGGGAGAAAATAGTCAATGTAGTTTCATGTTTTGTCTCCACCCATATAAGGATCCCGACCAATTTCAGGTATTTGTTTAGCATACTAGACACATATTCAAAATTGTCCAATCACTCGGTGCTTTTCTCAGTATTTTATTTTAGATGATTCCTTGGCAGAAAATGTACATACCCATGTTTCTGATGGATTTTAAAGTGTCATAAAGAACCCTTGCTAGAACACTTTTATGCTTGGTACTTACAGTCCCATGCAGAAGCGAAGGTATTTTTGCACTTTAAGCACTTTTTATACCCTACACAACTATGTTGTCAGGGTATTATAGCTTTGTGCAGCCCCAAAAGTTTGTAACGCCGCAAAATATAGTTCCTACCGTCATATCTCGACTAGCTGAGTCGATCTAGACACGTGTGTCCGTCCGTCTGTCCATTATAATTTGTAAACAAGATACAGACCGCAGTAATGGACCAATCTTCACGAAATTTTGCATGTAGGATGAGTTCTGGCCAATGAAAACCCCTATTGTTTTTGGCAAAGATCGGTTAATATTTAGGGGATGTAATAAACCAAAATCTTTATTTTTGTCTGTTTTTCTGTTCGCTCCAGAGGCCGCAATTATGGCCCCAACATCGCGAATTTTTGCATGGAGAAGGGGATCTGGCGAAAGAATTGGCATGATTGTTTCGATAAAGATCGGTCAATATTTGGCGGGTCAAATGGACCCTGACTTTTGTGTGAAAAAATACAAAATTTGTATTCTATGGCGTATATAGTTAATCCTGAAGGACATAGACCCGAGGGATTGATAGTGTATCCAAGAGGAGTGGTTGACCTTTAAATTGATACCAATTATATTGTCGTATGTACCCGGATGTGGGAGTTACACGTAAATATTTACAGGTGCTTACGTATTCATATATTGTTTAGCAACCCATTACCACACTGCAGGGCGGAAATATTGCGCTGATCGCTTTGAATTGTTCCATGAGATTCCAGGTATGGTCAATGACAACGCCTATAATTTTCGGTGATGACCACATAACAAATTTGGGATGAAGTGGACCGAAAACTTATTTTTTTCGAGTCGGTCTATAGGCCACATGCCGAACATCCGAACATCACAACAAACCCACGGTTAACAGAATCTGGACAAGTAATTAGAAGGGATGTACTGAATATTGGGAATATTCGAAAAATATGTCAGTGTAAGGAAGAGGTGCTGTTAATCTCTAATCGGTGAAAAGGGTGCAAATATGACGAAATATTGTCCAGGCTTGAAATAAACATCCGCATCCTATACTGCTCCGCCCACTGGTTTTAACATTCTAGATACATATTCAAAATTGTCCAAGCATTCGGTGGTTGTCTCAATATTTTATTTTAGATAATTCCTTGGCAGAAAATTTACATGCCCAGTTTCTGATGGATTTTAAAGTGCAACGTTTGCTATTTGGGCTCTCATAGGATAAAGAACCCTTGCCAAAACATTATTATACTTGGTACTTACAGTGGCATGCAGAAGTGCACTTTAAGCACTTTTTATAATATAGAAAAATATTATATCGGACGAAATTTAATATTAGGTTGGGGAATAAGAAACCCATTATTTTTTCGGCAGATGGCTGTAATGATAGATTTCTCGTAATGAATCGATCAAACAAGTTCGCAGTAAAAAAAAATATTGTGCTGTTTTTTTGTTTGGTACATTCAGTTGTGAGATACAGGGTGTTTAAAATGGGAGTGAACAACGAGAATATTTTACAGTTTTTCTTTGACAAAGGCGAAAATGCAAGTCAAGACATATATTCCTGATTGGAATAAAAAACTATGTCGATGTCCGTCTGTTGAAATCACGATAGAGATCGCACTATTAAAGATAGAGCTCTGAGCTCTTTGCACAGACATTGCTACTAATCCTAAGATGTTAAGTATTGCGAAAAGAATATTTCGGTCCACGTTTTGGTGTAGATCTCATATAAAAGTACACCCCAATATTCGGAATTCTGTATTTTACACAATTAATATTGTCCCAATTTTCGGGTAGCCTCCATATAAAGGTACCCCCAATATTCGGTATATTATGGATTTGGACATTTCTTTAACCGAATTGGCTATCAAATTCAAATTTGTATTCTCATTGGCTATCAAATTCCACTACTTAAATTATCAATGTTGATCCCCGTTTTGATAAAGCCCATAAAACTAGCCCCCTATTAGGTAATAATCTTTTTCTCACGTCTTTTTCGGTATATATATGACAGCTAAATCTAAATCTACATCTGAATCGATTTTGACAAAACTTTATACACGTCATTCTAGCCTCAATTTGGTACCCTGTACAAATGTTTGTCTTCATCGGACAAACTTTGAGACTGTAGTACACTGTTGTAAAATCGGAAGAAACTATACATGGGAGATGTATCTAAATCTTAAGCGGTTTTCATAAATTAAGTATTGTCCTTTGGCATATTACAAACATATGCACAAAGACAAAATACCATATACATCAATAACAAATTTGCAGAATATGAATGTTTTAGTTCTTATAACGAAGTCCTCTAGTTTTTAAGTTGTCATTTATGCAATTCGACATACTTTCATTCAGAATATTATTCCATTCTCCTTAGATTCGCTGTCACAGCTCGTTACCATTGGTGGAGGTTGATATGTACCCGCCCATCTTTACACGATTGACAACGAATTGTAATTCGGATTGGGGTCGGCACATTGTGCTGGCCACTGTTTTAATTAAAAATCTGTTTACCAATATATTTTCTCCTGATTTTGGGCGAATGTCTTGGAACGCAATCCTACTCGATATTACTTCTTCTTCTTTTTGTTTGGCAACTGGATTATCTCAGAGTGCACAAAATATAGCATACATAAATTTAAAGCGAAATTCTAAATTCTAGTGGAAGTATTCATTAAACCAAAACATTAAATAAATGCCTAGTCATATTTGAAATTCTTGCAGTGTATATTCACTTGAAACTGAATGTAAACAATAGACGTAATTTCTGTTTTATTATTATTATTATTTCATTTTCTCTCATGGTTGACATTTTTCAAATGTTTCCTTCATGTCCAGTTTGCTGTGTTGTTCCTGTCAGAGACCTTCTAGTGCAGAAATTGTCCTTTATAGTGTTGGGAGGATGGTGCTGGGGGGTTAAGTTATGTCCCGTTACGTTACGTTAAAAGCAAAAAACAAAACAAACAAAATATATATGGGATGCTGTTCTAAAGCATTCCTTTTGTTTGTAATAATCCTAAGAGATTTATTGAATCGATGTTCCTTTTCGTTGTTTGCGAATATCATGTACATACATACATACGTTGTGCATGACTCGGAGTAGGTATGTCTATGTGTTATTGTAATCGCATCGACTTACAAACACACTCAGTGTCAAAACCTTTTTGGAAAAAATGTACAATTACTGTTCGCGTACATGTAATTGTATACTTACATAGTGTGTGTGTGTGTGTTCGTTTACCATTATGTGCGTACGTATGTCAGAGTTAATGCCATGTCATTCTACAGCCATGACATTGAGGGCATCAACATATTCTTGGTTGGGCCACACACAACCCAGGGAAGCAATAAAAAATAACTTACTGTTAGCATGCTGCAACAACAACAACAACAACTATTCCAGATTACACTATCGGTTGAAACTGAATGATGAAACTCACACACACGCACACATACATAAAAAATTATGATGTTTCGGTACGCAATGTAGAATGGAATTTTTATGATTTTTTTCGTTTTCAATCGCAATCAAATATATATTCGCAGGTGTAAAATATATACACTGTATAGTGTTCGGTAAAGAAATATTTCACATAATGGAAGGTGCCATGTCGAGTGTAAGGCCAATGATAATAATTTATCAGGGTTTAAAATGCTAACGCCAAAATAGCAAAAACACAGAAAATTGGCGCACTGCTAACTAAATTCATCCTCAAACTATGCAGCACAGCCAAGCACAACTGCAACAAATAGCAATACATTACGAATAATTTTAGCAAGCAAAACTAAAGCTTCTTGATCTTGTCAGCAGCTACAAAATAGCAATGAACAACTACAACATAATTGTCAACGCGACTAACAACCAAAGCTTACAATGAAGACTAAGCACCTTGACTGTGGCTGCTTAGCAAGATTTTTAGCAAACAAAACCCGAGCATTTTTCGAGTTCAGTGTTGCCTATTGAAATTTTATAAATTAAATGAGATAATTAAAAATGGCGATTATGATAATTTCATTTTTTCGAACAAAGATAATTAGTAATACTTGCTAAAGAGTTTAATTTAATATATTATTTAGTTTTTAGTACTATTATTGACAGTTTTAATTGCGATTTGACAAGCTTAAGTTAAATAAAAACGCACAAAATGAAATGCCGTTTTTCTAATTCTGCGTTGGCAACACACAAACATAAAAACAACCCTCGGCTGATTATTCGTCGGCAGCGAAATATGAATATGTAGTCGTACTGCCGATTAGTCATAACAAAAAAAGCTCGCATGTGCAATACGTGCTTAGCACGGATGCTACGAACTAAAAAAGCTAGCCGTTTGCTGATTTAGTCATAATGTCAATATTTTTTAGCAGTAGCTCTGTAAGACTAATGCTAATATTTTTTGATGCTGCATTTTAAACCCTGTAATTTATTATTTGTTTTCATAGTCAATTGATATTTATTGCATTTTTTATAATATTTTTATATAAGCTTATAAAAATTCCTAAAGAAAAACCTTCAAAACAACTAAAATGGGGTGGAGTGTTTATATAGGGGAGTCAAAAATACGTTCTGAACCAGTACTACCCTTCACCAATTTGGGTAAGAGATAGAACGGTAAAATAAAATATAAATGGAGGACCATTAACACACGTCATTATAGATTCAAGTTTGTACTTTGTTTTTGCAAAATAGTCAGGCTGAATCCCTTTTTGTTGTTTTTATAAAAAAAAACAAGTATTTATTAGTGGGGAATGTATGGCATTGTCCGCCGAGGGGTAAGGCTAGTCTTCCCTGCCTTACCCCTCGGCGGATCTCGCCACTGATCCTCATTAGTTCCCTTAGTTTATTTTATTTTTTTTTTTGGATATTCTTCCCAGAAGCTATTTATTGCTTCTTTATAAAAAACGTTTCATACCCAAATGAAAGGTTTTTTATAAAGAAGCAATCGAATTTTTTACGTTACCAGCGAAACGACCCCAATGAGAAGTTCGTTTCGTTGGCACCTGTCTTCGGGGTCAACAAGGCATTTGCAGACATCTACAATACATTTCCCAACACTACTGAAGTTGTAGACGAGGCACGGTCATACGGTTTGGTTTATTGCTTTAACTAGCAATACCAATAACAACGTTTTCTGTCAGGTCAGTTTACAATATTACAGGCACTGAGGTTGGAAAATTGAGTCAGGCTCTTCAACGTTACGAAAATAAAGCGGAACTTCTATATGGGATATGGTTATTTAAATTCCAAAAAAGAAAAAAAGAAAATTTACTTCTATTACACATTAAAACCAGTAAGGAAAGTAATAAAATCGGACAGGGCCGACTTTATGATACCCTTCACCACTTTGGGTGTATTCAACGTTTCGTGTCAACCGGTGCAACATTTACCTAAACTCCAACGAACATACAAATGGGAGCTATACCTAAATCTGAATCAACTTGAACAAAATTATGTCAATCGTAAAAACCGATTTTCACAAAACTTAGCACACATCACTCTAGACTTAATTCCGTACGCTGTGCCAAATTTCGTGCAAATCGAAAGATATATAAGGACTTTGGTAAACCATTTACATAATATCGGACGAAACTATATATGGGAGCTATATCTAAATCTGAACCGATTTTTCCCAATTTCAATAGGGTTCGTCCTTGCCAACTTTCATCCAATTGGGATCATAAATGCGACCTGTACTTTATATACAATTTAACAAGGAGAGACGGACGGACGAACATTCATAAATCGACTTAGAAAGTGATTCTATGCATATTCTCAAAAGGAACTATGTGTCTATCTCGTTTCCTTTTGCCTATTAAAAACATATGCACATAGACATAATACCCTGTACCACAGTGTATAAAGTGTATAAAGACCATCAAATGGTGCCAAAATATCGTCCTATAATGAACATTTTCTGAGGGTAGTTGTTGTTATGCATGTGAAAACATTACCAAACAGATTATCGATTTTGACTTAGTCACAATTTCGTTGCTCTTACAAGAATCCTCCAACTCTGTTTCTTTCACATCCATCATACGCACACCAATTTCTGACCGACAGTGTAAACAATTGTAGTTTTCATTTAACCCTCGACGAAAGCAATAACATCACTAAACAACACCAGCCACCCACAATGGGGCAGCGCTCTGGAATATGTTCTCTCAACAGCATGCTGGGAACGGATTCAAACATTGTTTCATAAATATTTCATAGATGTGCCACACAGCACGACTAGATGCCGGTAAGTTAGCTAAACCGACTATAATCGTACATTTACGTGAGCATCCGTATTCGTTGTATTGGCATGCAGACTGCAATATTTCAAATCCTTCTACCAGCAACTACGGCAGCAACAGCAGCGAATCCAAGCTCTTCAAAGGCTGCACGTTCGCATATACACAGACACACATATATTCGTGCAGCCAAACACACTTAACCAATATCACTCATACATGTCACATCAAACTTAATTTCATTGCATTTTATAGTGTTCTCCAACATTGAAAACACAAATACATGTATCCATATAGTATATGTACATACTTATGAGTGGAGATGTTCGCATATATAAGCGTATTTGTGTGAGGAACACTGATAAATGTGAATTATATGTGAGTTGGTTTAGTTCCATTTATTAGTCCATAAAACAGTATCCAATTACAAACAAAACAAAAAAAAAGAAAAAACAACAACAGCAAGACTAACATCACCGCCTTAATCACTGCCATAACAACAAAAACAATATGTTTAGATCGAATATTCGAAACGTGCCATTGCAGAAAAGGTTGTTTTAGTGGCTGGCTGGCTTGGCTGATTGGATGGATGGCTTGCTGTTTGGCAGGTCTTCTATAGTTTTGTCCAACCAATATTACAGATTGGATACGCTCTATTTGCCTTGGTTATGGTCGGATGTGTTTTTTCTCGATTTTCACTTACGATTAGCTTTATTTTCTTTGCTTTCCGAGGGGTACAATCAAATTACGCGATTTATTATTTTTCACGTGAATCGTATTTCAAAAGTTACCATTAAGTTTTCCTCTGTCCGGGGAATAGACTGAGGATTGTTGTTCGAAATATGTGAATCAATACATGGCTGGAGAATGTCATTCTATTGAGAAGGTAATACGAGTTAGAAGTGGCCATAATAATGTTAATGGCTTCTAATGTGTAGGATAATGTTTTTCTCCCAACAACTTCTAAGCTAATAAATAACATATAGTACTTTTTTATGGCTGTGCTAACTGTTAAATGATTAAAGATACAAATCTTGTCGAATTGTCAAAAGAAAACATTAATTTGTTAATTGTTCGATTGGGCCGATAAAAATTATTGAATTGTAAATACATAGAAATAGGAAAACATTATCGACACATAGTGACCAATGATGTGCCTCAAGCCAACATTTTCGACATCATCATCAAAAATTCAATAGTCAGATTTTGACCAGACAATGTTTGTATAACCTGGATAAAGGTGTTTAATAAACCTGGATAAAGGTCAACTTTGTATAACACAGTTCGGAATCATTTGTTATCTGCTTTGAAAATTATTTTGTTTAAGTAAGAATCGCCTTTATATGCATTGTTGGGAAATGCATCCTTTGAACGCTCGTGTTCATTGTGTTTGTTTGCATACTCATTAGAAAACTTCATACTCCTTATTGTTACAACATTGAACTATCAGTTTTCTAATGAGTATTGTTTGGCGCCAATGTCACTTTGCAGCATTGTTGTTATTGTTCTTCTTTGGCTTCTCGTCACGATCGCTACAAGTAACACAGGTAATCTGTTCGTTCTCACTTTCTTCCCCTATTATTATTTATTTTAATATTTCAATAAAACTTAAAATCAGAAAACTAAAACGTTCGTGTTTTATTTTCTTTATTTTTCGAAACGCAATTTCGGCGCCAAGAACACAACAACATCACCATCCCTATACATCATTATCAACAACAAATCAGGTAGGTGAGTGCAGTGTGTTAAAAAAAAAAAAAAAAATTGTGAGCTCGCGAAAAAAGAATAATAAACAAAAAACCAAAAAGTCTGAAGTCCAAAATTCCAAAAAAGTATAACTTTACAACAACAACAAAGGCCGCTTTACAACGCGTCGCGTATTCCTTTTTCGTTTCTCACTTCTGTGTAATTATTATTGAACAGTGGAAACAAAAAAACAAATAAATTTTGTTGCAAATATATATTGTGGTAATTGTGAGAAAAAATTGCTTAAAAAAGTGTTTTTTAATTAATGTGTGTGGTCAATATTATTAATAAAATTTAATTAACGTTCGTGTTAAATTTTGATAATTTTATTAATAACAACGACCTAATTTTAATAATAAATATTAGATTCCAAAATATTCTTTACCTATTACCACTGTGTTGTGCGAATAATAATAGAAAAATAAACGTGCCCTTTCCCTTTAATATTCGCATATATCCCTGTTCAATAATACACAATAATATACACGTATATACGCTAGCGACATATTTACGTTG